>NC_041382.1:466944229-467060824 GCF_002162155.2 Triticum dicoccoides | reverse complement strand
CCTAAGACTCAAATTTTTTTGTTCTAGACTCAACAACGTCAGCGATTCGATCAAGCAGGGGGCTCCTAAGTCAGAGATGGCTCTGATTACCAACTTGTAATACCCACAATGTGGCTATATCTCCCACGTGTCGGGGCATGACTTAGAGGCATAGCCGCGTGGTAGGCTTGTCGCAAGAGGGGTAATCTTTACACATCCCATGTACTGAATAAGAAAGGGATAAAGAGTCGGCTTACAATCGCCACTTCACACAAATACAAGTTAAACATACATCATCCAGAATACAATCAAGGTCCAACTACAGAACCAAAATAAAAGAAGACAACCCCAATTGCTAGATCCCCAATTGTCCCAACTGGGCTCCACTACTGATCAAAAGGAAACAAAAAAACAACGACCAAGATCTTCATCGAGCTCCCACCTGAGCTGGGTTACGTCACCTGCACTGGCATCACCGGCACCTGCATCTGTTTGGAAGTATCTGTGAGTCACGAGGACTCAACAATCTCATACCCTCGCGACCAAGACTATTTAAGCTTAAAGGTAGGAAAGGGTAGTGAGGTGGAGCTGCAACACGCACTAGCATATATGGTGGCTAACTTACACAAGAGAGAGCGAGAAGAGAAGCAAAGCATGATCGACAAGCTATAAATGATCAAGAAGTGATCCTGAAACTACTTACGTTCAAGCATAACACAAGACCCGTGTTCACTTCCCGGACCCCGACGAGAAGAGACCATCACGGCTACACACGCGGTTGATTCATTTTAATTAAGTTAAGTGTCAAGTTCTCTACAACCGGATATTAACAAATTCCCATCTGCCACATAACCGCGGGCATGGCTTTAAAAAATTTATACCCTGCAGGGGTGTCCCAACTTAGCCCATCACAAGCTCTCACGGTCAATGAAGGATATTCCTTCTCCCAAGAAGACCCGATTAGTCTCGGAATCCAGGTTACAAGACATTTCGACAATGGTAAAACAAGACCAGCAAGACAGCCCGATGCGCCGACATCCTGATAGGAGCTACACATATCTCGTTCTCAGGGCAACACCAGATAAACACTACGCACAGCTAAAACCAACCCTCAAGTTTCCCCAAGGTGGCGCCACAAGTGGCTCTGGTTTAGACCAACACTTAGAGAAGCACTGGCCCGGGGTGGGGGTTAAAATAAAGATGACCCTCGGGTCTGCAGAACCCAAGGGAAGGTGATAGGTTGTTAGGAAAATGTAAAACCAAGGTTGGGCCTTGCTAGAGGAGTTTTATTCAAAGCGAACTGTCAAGGGGTTCCCATAACACCCAACCGCATAAGGGACGCAAAATCAAGGAACATAACACCGGCATGACGGAAACTAGGGCGGCAAGAGTGGAACAAAACACCAGGCATAAGGCCGAGCCTTCCACCCTTTACCAAGTATATAGGTGCATTAAAGTAAATAAGAGATAATAATAATATCCCAACAATATCCATCTTCCAACATGGACCAAACTTCATCTTCACCTGCAATTAGCAATGCTACAAGAGGGGCTGAGCAAAGAGGTAACATAGCCAAACAACGGTTTGCTAGGAAAAGGTGGGTTAGAGGCTTGACATGGCAACATGGAAGGCATGATATAGCAAGTGGTAGGTAGCGCGACATAGCAATAGAGCGAACAACTAGCAAGTAAAGATAGAAGTGATTTCGAGGGTATGGTCATCTTGCCTGAGATCCCGCAAGGAAGAAGAACGAGTCCATGAAGAAGATAAACGGATGACGTCGAAGGACCCTCACAACTCCGGAACGGAACCGAAGCTAACGAGAGAACCAACCTGGAAAGAAGCAAGCAACATAGTAAACAACCATCACATGGACATGGCATGATGCACAACCAAGTATGATGCATGTCCGGTTTAATGAGGCATGGCATGGCAAAGTGCACAAGCAAAACTACAAGTTAAGTGGAGCTCAATATGCAACGAGTTGCATATTGACGAAACACCACATTTAGTTATTTAGTTCTCTCCCATGTAAACTACTCAACAAAATTAAATGTTGTTTAAACATGGCAAGAGGTGGAGCATAAGTAAACTAAACATTTAGGCAAGTTTAAATGAGGCCGGAAATAACAAACAACAATTCCGATAAATCCCCATATGCATTTAGAAATTTAATGCAAACAACAATTTTCAACATTTTAAATGTTATTATCATGATGCGGATGGCATATGCAAGTTTATGCAATTTTAAGAAAGTACTGGCATGAGCATGTTATGAAGCATTTGTCATCGTGGCGGAAACGAAAGAGGTTCCACGGCAACGAACCCGAAAATGATGCCACGGCAACATATCAGTTCCGGTAGCTCATGGAGATACCGGTGCAAAGGAAGTGTGGCGGGAGCATGCAAAAGATGTTGGGGTGATCCCGGTAACCGGGTCCCCACGGGTTAGCGGCAAACAAAGAGGACCAAGCAAGTGACAACTTGGACACGGTGCAAACATAGGGTGCAACTCATACAACACATGCATTCGGTCCACGGGCGTCGTCTCGGGGTTATGCCTTCAAAGAGTGCAAACGGGAGGGTTCTCGTTCGGTGCAAAGTAGAGGAAGTAGACGTTCTCGGGAAATTCGTAGTGGAAGTAGTCGTACTATCGGTCCTCAGCGATGGTAGTGGAAGTAGTGGTTCCCGGTGCAGAGGGGGACTTGACGAATCCGAGTCCTTCGGGGTTCGACGGTAGTGGTTCACGTTCTTAGTCGCACAAGTTTCCGTAGATGTTCAGGGCCACACGAGGAATTTGACGACCACGGAGTCTTCGCGGTTCGACGGTACTTGACGTTCCAAATGGTCTCTGGGATACTTGGCATTTGTGCTACCCGGGTGTTCGGCGCATGAAGTTGTACATGGTCCACGAGTCGTCGATCATTCGAGGTCCGACTTGTGGGTCTTGCCGACATGAAGTGGTACTTGGCGAGTCCGCGTAGTTGTACACAAGTTGTAGTCGAACTTGACGGATCCGAGGGCTATGGGCGTCGTGGTACTTGGTGCAATCCGCGAGAACGGTACTCGACGAACCGGATACGGTCTTAGAGCCACGATCTTAGCATCAACAAAAAACGGAGGCGCACGAAGGGCGACGTGGAACGCTGCTGCTGCTTGAGGATGGCATGGACGGCACAACATGGAGGGGCTCAGGCACGAGCAGGGGACCGAGACCCTGGCCATCTCCTGCGGGTGTTGCGCTGGACGGCGGCAGGAGCAGAGCACAAGCGGTCAGCGAGGTCAAAGCAGAGGCGACCCGAGGCCGCAGGTGACCAAGGTGGGGCAGCTCATTTCCATGGACAGGCAGCCATGTGCTTCCTAGTTGGCTGAGGGCGTCGGCAGGAGACTGGCCGGGGTGGCCGGGCCATGGTCTCACGGGTGAAGGGCGCGGGTGGAGATGACCATTCGGTGGTGGTGCGGGAGGAAGGAGAGGCCGGCGTCGAGGAGGTCCGGGAGCAGGGGTGGACGAGGCGCGCGGCGCGAGGGCCTTGCTCCTTTGCGTGTGGCGGCGGAGCAGGCTCGTGGTGCTGGGAGGATGGCGATGTTGAGGAGGACGAGGGAGTGAGGGAGTTGAGCGAGGGGATCCTGGTGACGGCGCTCGGGAAGGGAGGAACGGAGCGAGGGGGGATGGATAGCGAGCGAGAGAGAGATGGCGGCGCGCGTGGGAATGAAGGAGGAGGGGTGCAGGGATCGCTAGGGTAAGCAGCGGGGCTGGTTGAGCCTTGGCCTTCGGCCGGCGCGTGAGGGAGGGAGGCCCAGCTGGGCTGGAATGGCTGCTGGGCCTCTTCTCTCTCTCTCTCTTTAAAAACTTATCTCTTTAACCGAAAAGAAATTAGAGAGAGGAAAAGAAAGAGAGGGTTAGGGAAGGATTTTGGGCATGGGGGTTATTTTCCGGACTCACAAAAATGAGTTTTATCCAAAAAAAATAGAAGTGGCATCATCAAAAGATAAAAATTCAAATTCATTTGAATATAATTCATATGGTTTTTAATTGGGACTAGGTTTTCGAAGAGTCCAAAAAAAATGTTGAGTTTATTGGTGGAGCTTGGAAAAGTGCCGAAAGAATTTTATGGGCAAAGTTGAGGTCAAGGATTTAGATAGAAAGGCATGGGATTATCTTTGCACGTCTGTTAAGGTTAATTCCAAATTATTGAAATATTTATAATAGCTCCCTAAATAATAGGATGATATGTTATAAAGAGAACTCACCATGTGAATTCCCTCGGTTTAAATAGATCGAAAGATCTATGCAATTTATTTAGTTGAGTTGAGATGCAAAGATTAATGATATGATGGCATGATGACATGATGTAATGCACATGATGCAATGATGAATGCAACAAACCAACAACTCCCATGATGAAATTCGGAAAACATGGAAGGCGTCTGAAGCTCCGGTCTTGGGGCGTCACACATCACTTTTGTAATTCCTTTGCATCGAGAAACCCCAATGGACAACCAAGTACACTTGCCATTCATACAATCATTTCCCGTTGATCTTGTTATTACAAGATACCCCAAAATTCTCTCCATTGTTCAGAGAATACCTTGTGCCTACTGCCTTCCAGTTCTTTGTCACATGAATACCCCTACGGATAATTTCTCGCACTTACCGAGTATCCACTCATCCCCGGTTGATTCATGTATGGCACCAATCTTCGGAATACCTTTCGATCTTCTGAAAATCCTTAGCAGCTTATTGCTCTTGAAATTCTTGCTTTCTTACATTATGGTTAATCCCATAAGTCTAGTAATCTTATTGGCATCCTTTGTCAGTATCATCTTGAGTCCGTCAATTCAATATACTGCGGATACTCGAAATCCTCAGGTTTTTCCTTCCGGCTCAGATGTCATTTGGATATGAGTTGGTTCTTGACCAATCAATGCCTTGATCGGTTGTGCTTCTAATTCTATTGAACTTATTCATTTTCGATCAAAATGTTTTCTTTTGATCCCTCGATTTGGAAATCATAAATTCCTTTGCAGTTGAGCTTTGAGTTAATCAGTTGTTTCCATAATCCAAAGCCTTTGCTTCATTTCGTCCTATGATCGTGTGCTGATGCTCACATCAGCCCTATTATGGATCATCAGATCCTTTGTTGTATTATTATCCAACAGTGTCCTTCATATTCAATAACCTTATGAGCCTTTCCATGGGTATATAATGCCTTTGGTAATTTGTATCCTCTACTTTGATAACCATACTCTACTTTCGAGCTCGTATTATTTACTCCAAATTTTGTGGTATATGTTCTTAAGATGACCCGATGGGTTGAACCAACGCCTTCCCTAATCTGTGTGAACCCGAAAGATTTTATGGGTCATACTTATCTGGTATTGCACCAGGTAAAACTTTCAACAACTAATGTCATTTTCAAAATACGAGAGGTGAATGAATGATTGTGCATTGGAGAAGTGGGAGTCGACCTTGAACTTTGTGTTCATGCCCATGGACACGATGTAGATCTTATCATGGAAGCTTCTCTTAAATTAATTATTCCCTTGGTACAAGTTCATATTATATCAGGTATTTGGTGTTCTTCAATCGTGGTTTCGACCATATTGTCTTTCTTTTATCCCATTTCTCGGACAAGTAAAATACTCATCTTCTCAGATCAGTACGCCTGCCTATCGGATTTCGGGTTCCGACAAAACCCTAGAGGTTCAAACTCTCGGGTGCGCAGAATATCTCTCCTCCCCCTAGATCACGCTCTCACCGCAATCTCAAAGCTCAGCACATCGAACTCGCAGAATAATGGACACGGGGTTTATACTAGTTCGGGCCACCAATGTGGTGCAAAACCCTACTCCAGTGTGGTGTGGTGGATTGCCTCTTGGGATGAGGATGAACTAGTACAAGGGAAGAACAGCCTCATGAGGAGAGGTGTCCTTGAGCTCGGTGAGCTTGTATTGTGGCCTTGGTGGAATGGATTCCGTCCCCGATGATATGCCTCCTTACGGTGGTGGCTAGTCCTATTTATAGAGGCACTGGTCCTCTTCCCAAATGTTAGGCGGGAAGGGATCCCACAACGGCCAATTTGAAGGGAGACAACTAGTACAAGTTATCCTTACAAAAGGTGGTCTTCGCCTGCCAAAGGCTCTGGTGGTGACGCTGTCCTGGGCTCCACGGTGACCTCCGTCCTGCCATCCTGCTGGTCTTGGTCTTGTTGCACTGATGTGGAAACCTTTTCCTGATGCCTCGAGACTCTTCGCCTGCGCTTGCCTCCTTAGAACTAAAGAGGAAACAAGGACACTACGCGCGCTCGCGCCCGCCTGGCCTTAGTCGTCATGGCTTGCGTCACAGGGACCTCGCGAGGTGCCCCCTGCCTTGATCTCTCTGCCCCTCGCGAGCCAGCCTAGTGAGGCCGCCCTTGAGGAGGTCTTGTGTTGTCCACCTCGCAAGGCTTGGCCTCTTGCGAGGGTCTTGAGTGTTTGCTGATGAAGATGGGCCGTGCGGGGCCGCTGGTGGAGCCACGCCATGGGCCATAGGTAGGCATGTCTGGGGACCCCTGTTCCCAGGACACCGAAAGTAGCCCCCGGGCCCAAGGCGCACTCGGACTTGGCTTCAAGGTGAAGCCAAGGGGCAAGTGTGGAGCGCCGCGGGCCCCAACAGCCTGCAGCCTCAGTTGACACGTGGCGATCGATGGGACGTGGGCGTCTCCGCTTCCCCACGTTGCCTCGGCAACTGCTCGACTTGACGAGGCCCTGTTGCATGCAGAAAAAGGTCAGTATTACCTTAGATCGTGGAGGCCGGCGGTTGGCCTCCCCCTGGTTAAAATGGGAAGGGGGAGCCCCCGTCACCCATCTCTTCCTTCGCTCCTCCTGCTTCTTCCTCTTCCTCCTTGCTTCACTGCTGCGCCGCATCAGCTATGGCGCCAATACGGAGGTTCTCTACCGCAGAAAAGGGAAAGGCCCCCGCGACAAGCCGAGGCCGCTTCCGCCGAAGAAGAGGCTGGCCCGGCGCCGTGATGTAGCCGTGAGGCCAGAGGTGTCGGGGCCTCGGCACGAACGGCCTCCCCCGGGCTATGCACTGCCTTTGCACGACCGGGAAGAGGGCTCAAGAGGAGGTAGCAGGGACCGACGCCCCCCGCACCACAGCCGCGATGGCCATGCAGTGGCGGCGCGCGCTACTGACGCGTGAACCCATGCCGAGGGATCCTCGCTTGAACTCATGGTGTGGGCGGCGATGCAACCGAGCACGTGGATCCGGTTCCCGCTGTTCTTCACCTACGTGATGCCGCCGAGGGGGCCGCTGGAGCTGTGGCTGCAACACGCTGGGTGTGGCACCCCGGCAACAGGGGCGGAGGTTGAGGTCATCTCCCTTGGCAAGGTCTTCATGACCTGCCGATGGGGCGAGGTCGCCCACGTCTGCCGCACGGAGGGTGCCCTCGCCATCCACTTCGAGTACGACGGCGTCCACGATGTTCTTCAAGGTCTTCGACAAGGAAGGCCGCCGCTTGGAGTATTGTCCTGAAGGGGGCCGCCAGGACGTTGCGGCGGTAGGCGCTCAGCCCGCCCTCTGACCTGATGACAGCTTCTCCAGCAGCAGCGGTAACTCCTGGTGGTCCAGCGACTCTCCCGAGCCTGACGAGACTCCGAAGACAAGCGACGACAGCTACGTGCCTCCGAGCTCGCGCCGTGCCCGGAGCGCAGCCGCGGCGTCCGACCGCCGCCGCCGTCGATCTGGATGAGGTTGGCTCTGGCCTCCCGTGGCCCACTATTGATGATGGCATCGGCGGCATTGGCGCGTGTAGATAGGGCTCCTAGAAACTTCCTTCTTTTGTTCCCTACGAGGAATCAAGATGGACCCCGTGGGGGCGTGTAAAGGGTCTGTAATGCCTTTTGTTTATGTAGTCCTTATTATGAAGATTTACGAATGCATGTCCTGCTTTGGCTCGGTCTCCCCTTTCCAACTTCGCGGTATCTTGGTGCTCTACGCCAAAAGTGCAACTATCCCTTGGTGGTTTTGGTAATTCCTAGCAACATATAGCTCATTGAGCTAATGCTACTTGAAGATAAATATTTAAGGAAAATCTCAGTGATTGGCATGGCATGGATTGGAAAGTGGACCCCTCAAAATGCTAAGGACAACAGAATTGGCTCAAGCTCAAAGCACAAGACTCTACATTTCATTTTTAGTGATCCAAGATCACATTTAGTCCATAGGAAAAGCCAATACTATTAAGAGGGGATGAGGTGTTGCTTAATGAGGTTCTTGCTCAAAGTTCTTAGTGATATGCTCCAAAACCCTCAACCACTTTCTCATATCCAAATATATCCCAAACCAAAAGTCAAACTCGGCCCAACCGATTTGATCCATCCAGCAACACCGAGTTCACTTGACATAGCCACTGCCACAAACCCTAGTCTTTTTGTCCCACCGATAGGGATCTCAGTCTCACCAAGATGGGATTGTAATCTCTCTGTTTTCCTTTGTAACGTTTCGGTCCAACCGAGATGAGCGATCGGTCCAACCAAGATTGCAATGCAAACTCTCTGTTTCCCTTTCATAACATTTCTGTTCTATCGAGAGAGCGAATCGGTCCCATCGAGATTGCCTGACCAACTCTTTGGTTAGTCTATTACCAAAATCAATCTCAACGAGTTTGTGTAATCAGTCTCAGTGAGATTACGTTATTCCCTAACCCTAATGATATCGGTCCCACCGAGTTGACATGTTGGTCCCACTGAAAACCCTAACGGTCACATTATGAACTAAATCGGTCTGACCGAGTTGTATGATTCGGTCCCACCGAGTTTGGTGATTTGTGTGTAACGGTTAGATTTTGTGTGGAGGCTATATATACCCCTCCACCCACTCTTCATTCGTGGAGAGAGCCATCAGAACATACCTACACTTCCAACATACATTTTCTGAGAGAGAACCACCTACACTTGTGTTGAGGTCAGGATACTTCATTCCAACCACATAAATCTTGATCTCTAGCCTTCCCCAAGTTGCTTTCCACTCAAATCATCTTTCCACCAAATCCTATCCTATGAGAGAGAGTTCAGTGCTGGGGAGACTATCATTTGAAGCACAAGAGCAAGGAGTTCATCATCAACACACCATTTGTTACCTCTTGGAGAGTGGTGTCTCCTAGATTGTTTAGGTGTCACTTGGGAGCCTCCGTCAAGATTGTGGAGTTGAACCAAGGAGTTTGTACGGGCAAGGAGATCGCCTACTTCGTGAAGATCTACCCTAGTGAGGCAAGTCCTTCGTGGGCGATGGCCATGGTGGGATAGACAAGGTTGCTTCTTCGTGAACCCTTCGTGGGTGGAGCCCTCCGTGGACTCGCGCAACTATTACCCTTCGTGGGTTGAAGTCTCCATCGACGTGGATGTACGAAAGCACCATCTATCTGAACCATGCCAAAAATATCCGTGTCTACATTGCGTTTTCTCCCTCCAAACTCCTCCCTTTACCTTCATATGCAATTGTTCTACATTCCGCTGCTATACTCTTAGAATTGCATGTGTAGGTTGTTTGCTTGACTTGTGCTAAGTTGCTAAAATCTGCCAAGAATTAAAATTGGGAAAAGGCCAGATTTTTATTTGGTCAAGTAGTCTAATCACCCCCCCTACATACTTTCGATCCTACAAGTGATATCAGAGCTTTGGTCTCCATTTTCCTTGATTTCCATAGCTTTGGTGATCATAGCCTTGGTTTCACAACCTAGGAGAGTATGGCGTCTAGTGAGAGATATTACCACCATAGATGTCCTTATTTTGATGGTACTAATTTTGCTAGTTGGAAGCATAAGATGAAAATGCATATTCTTGGACATAACCCCGGCGTTTGGGCTATTGTGTGTATTGGCTTGCAAGGTGAATTCTTTGATGGGAGGTGTTGGTGTCAAAACCGGCGGATCTCGGGTAGGGGGTCCCAAACTTGCGTCTAAGGCGGATGGTAACAGGAGGCAGGGGACATGATGTTTTACCCAGGTTTGGGCCCTCTTGATGGAGGTAAAACCCTACATCCTGCTTGATTTATTCTTGATAATATGAGTAGTACAAGAGTTGATCTACCACGAGATCAGAGAGGCTAAACCCTAGAAGCTAGCCTATGGTATGATTGTATGTTGTCCTATGGACTAAAACCCTCCGGTTTATATAGACACCGGAGGGGGCTAGGGTTATGCAAGGTCGGTTACAAAGGAGGAGATATCCATATCCATATTGCCTAGCTTGCCTTCCACACCAAGTAGAGTCCCATCCGGACATGGGACGAAGTCTTAAATCTCGTATCTTCATAGTCCATCCGTCCGGCCAAAGGATATAGTCCGGATGTCCGGAGACCCCCTAATCCAGGACTCCCTCAGTAGCCCCTGAACCAAGCTTCAATGACGATGAGTCCGGCGCGCAGTGTTGTCTTCGGCGTTGCAAGGCGGGTTCCTCCTCCGAATACACCACAGAAGATTTTGAATACAGGGATAGTGTCGGACCCTGCAAAATAAGTTCCACATACCACCGTAGAGAGAATAATATTTCTACATATCTAATCTGCTGACACATTTTGGCAGCATGACATCATGCCATGGCCCGGTAATTATTCGAACCGTTTTTCTTTAACCAGCCCCGCACATAAGGCGAGGTGGTTTCTCGACACGTCTTGGTAAAGCCGAGATCGTGTTCCCTTTATTACGGGATTCTCATTAATACGGACATGGGTAACCCAACTGTGCCTAGGACTCCTAGATCTTAGGCAAGCCCCAAACAGCCACGAGGAGGACGCTTGATATTCACCCTCTTTATAAAGGGACAAGGCTTTTACTTTTTCCCTCCCGCGCTCAATCGAATCCTTCCCCCGCCTCGAGTTCTAAAACCCAAAGCCCAGGTCAGGTGCTTCGGACCTTCAATCATGTCCGGATCCAGCCTTCAAGGCCGGTGGATGCCTTCCTCCATCACGGAGGAGGATATCGAGAAGTTGAGGGAGGCCAGATATCTGACCGCTGAAATTTCACATAGGGTGCCCGCCCGAGGGCAGGTCGTCCCTACTCCCGAACCCAACGAGAGCGTTGTGTTCATCTCCCACTTCCTTCGAGGACTAGGCCTCGCTCTGGATCCCTTTGTTACGGGTCTTATGTTCTATTACGTGCTGGATTTTCACGATCTGGCCCTGGATTCCCTTCTTCACATCTCGTCATTTATTGTCGTGTGTGAGGCCTTCCTCCGCATTACCCCTCACTTTGTCGTGTGGCTCAAGACCTTCGATGTGAAGCCGAAGATGGTCGAGGGGCAGTATGCAGCGTGCGGAGGTGCTCTAATAAGCAAAATTGCTGATGCTCCATGGCCAAAGAGTTCATTTCCAGAGGTATCCGGATTGTGGCAATGGGAGTGGTTTTACGTCACAGCTCCCTGAAGTGCCAACTGGGTAGCTGCCCCCACCTTTCGCTCGGGCCCTCCACCACAACTGATGTCATGGATCAGCAGGGGGCTGAGCTGGGGTCTAGCCAAGGACGTGCCAATACTGCAGAGCCGTATCCGAGATCTCTTCGAGGGAGATTTCAGTCTGGTTATGGTAATGCAAGTTATGCTGGTCCGTCGAGTCTAGCCTTGCAAATGTTGGCCCCTCCGCATGTGGGAATTCAACCCGGAAGGACCGCACAATATTCAGAATTTCCTCGGCATGACGCACAAGGAGATGTACAAATCTTTCTTCGGATCCCAAATAGAGTGTCCGGACACTACCGAGGACGTGGGCTTGAGCAGCAACCGCACCGCTACCCAAGTAAGTAATCCCATGGCCGAACATACTGTCCTTTTATTTATCATGACATCATTCTGAAGAATCGCTCTTTGACCAGGACTGAATGACAAAGGCAAAGATGATTCGGTGTTCGGCGCCCCTTCCTGAAGGCTTGGACAATCCGGTGCTGGAAAAGATGCTCTCAAAGGAAGATGAAGGGGGGAATAAAGAGGGCGAAAGCGGGCCTCCATCGCTACCTATTCCAACCGAGGGAATGAGCGCCTCCGCGAGGGAGGATAACCAAGGGGAAGAATCTGACATTCACTCTCCCCGGGGAAGGAAGAGGTCTACCTCTGAAGATCCGGAAACTAAGGTTTCCAAACGGGAGAAGAAACCTCTGCTAGAGGGACCTGCCTCAGAGGGTACTCTTGCCGCACAATGTCCGCGCGGGGATCAGCCCTCTACCGAGCTGTAAGTAAAAGGGTCAATAACGAAAGTATCTTGCTCTATTTTTGAGGGAAAATAATTGAAGCATTTATCTTGTAATTCGGATCTTAGCCCTTCTCAGCTGAGCACGTCTTCGGGGGATCTTCTTCCGGAGATGATGGAGAGCGAAATGCCTCCCCCTGCCACACCGCCTTACGAAGCGGGCGACCCTGAGGTGTCGTCGTGGAGGGCTTCTCCTGATCCGGCAAGGCCAGAAGGTAATCCTATGGCCACCCAAAGTCCTCAGTATCCGGCTCTCGAAGAGAGCAATCAAAAGAGTCTAGCACCGTCTGGTGTGTGGTCGGATGTACAGAGGGGTCTGTTGGAGAAAGCGGCTATCTCAGAAGAGCACCGCACATTGATGGGTACGGTGATTGAAAGGATTTCGTCCGCCGAAAGTGGACTGCATGAAGCCTTTATGAGTCTACTGACGGGTTTTGAGGTACGTGAAATGATGTACATTTTTGAAAGTACCGCACATGTTTAGATGTGCCCTGTGTAGATAGTAGCCCCTGAGACTCTGGTCGTCGTCGAAAACAGCGGCAAACAGCGGATCATAGTCCCAAGTAATAACCAGACTGCCTTTATGTGCAGGTGGTGGAGGCTCCAGTGGCTAGCCGGACTGATGGGTATGCCGAACTAAAGCGGCAGCTGGATGCGGCAGATGCCGACATCGTGCTTGTCAACAAGCGGCTTGACGAGGCGCAGGGTCAGTGAGTTTTCTGGCGATTGTCACATAATAAGAGCGGCTTGATGCCAGTATCTTTAGTATGTTTGTGACTGCAGATGGAGCGGCCACCGTGTAGACCCTTCGGGCGGAGCTTGCCCGAGCCAAGGAGCAAGCCAGGAGTAGCAATGCGGCCGCTTTACAAGCGTCCGAAGAGTTAAGGGCTGAACAGGCCACACATTGCGAGAGCAAAGAAAAAATTGCCAAGATGACCGTGGAGTTAAAAGATGCTGTTGACCGTTACCGGCTTCTTGAAGAGGAAAACCGGGTGAAAGCGACGGACCTGGAGAAGGCCCGGGTGGCTGCCAAGGAAGCCCGCTCCAAAATTAGAGCGACGAAGGAGGAGCTGAATCAGGCTGCAGATATCGTGTCTGGGAAGCCTTTCTTGTTGCGGACTAAGTTCGGAGATCCGAAGTATGCTCCTCTGGACCGGCTATGGAGTTCTGCGGACGCGTACATGGATTTGGCTACCAGCGCTACTGATGCCGCCTAGTACTTCAAGGATCAGAAAGGTCTTGAAGTGGAGAAGTTGTTCTGGTCATAGTTTCACGCTCCAGTCCGTCCGCTGCTGCTGAATGAGCGATTGACCGGTTGGGCCGAGCTCCATAGATTATCCGGACTGGCCATGAGGTCCGTTGTGGATCATTTGTGGCCAGGAGGGCGAAGGCCGAATAGCTACTTTAGCTTAGTGCAACAATTCCTTGGCGCTATGCCACGCATCGATGCTGTGAAGAGGTCGGCGTGCATAGAAGGCTCGCAGATGGCCCTTGCCCGTGTCAAAACATACTAGGCGGAGATGGATGCCACCACTGTTGCGGCACAGGGTTCAGCCATAGGCCGAGTGGCTGCCGAGCACTACTTTGAAGAAGTTCTTGAAGGCGCTCGTTCAATAAAGGCTCAGTGCTCGAAGAATATTATGTTTGAGTGACATGTATTCCCATTGTAAAAACAATGTTTTATTGAATTTATCAAGGCTGTATTTATACTTTTGCCAAAAAGTGCTATGATGCCTCATGTGCAGCCGTTTATGTATATACGTATATAACCTGAAAGATTGCAGTCGTCGGCTTCAGCCCCGACGCATATAATGCGGGGGTGTTCGCAGAAGACGCATGTTCACACTTGATCCAATGTCTTGGTCCATTAAGGAGGTGATAGCGCAGCGAACTAGGCAACCAGACTATAATGCTTTAACACTTTCACTTAGCCAGAGGAGTTTGACAGTGGGGCTACTATATAGCCCCTGGTGGCTCCGCACTCATCCGAATTCGGGGTTCGTACATGCCTGGCCGGGAAACGGCCCTTCGTTAAAGCGGAGGAATCCTGAAGATTCCGCTAGGTCATCGAGTGTTTGACCAGTCTCACGCTATATCATGACAGTTAGTTTTCTGCTTTCTCTACTGAGGTGCTCGTCCGGATGAACCAGGGCACAATTGCAGTAGTTCTCCTGGTGCCGCCTTAGCCGATAGAGCAGAACATAAGGCAGCAAAACACAGGAGCCGAGCAAAGCCAACATTTGACCAAAGACATGATTCGGAGCTGATGCATATAAGGCCAAACTGGCGACGCCGAACACTCCCTAAGGTATTCGGTCTTTATGATGTAAACCGGGCCTAAACAGTGCCCTTTGTAATAAGCCCCTGGTGTCCAGGTACGTGCAATATTCTGACGTGGCCACATGCCAATACGTCAGCATCCTTCTCAATTGTACTGAGAATACGAGGGATGTGTATCAACAAGAGACAGTAAAAAAGGTTTACGCAAGGTCTTAATCTAAAAAGAATCCTTGGAACGGGTCCCTGCTGCACGTCTGCGCCTGTGTCTTCGTTGTGCCGTATTCTGGATGGGTGTAGCACAATGGTCATATGAAAAATAGAGGAACTTAATTGAAATGTTGCCGTGCGAAAGGTAAGTTGTACTAAATAAACAATATATAGTTCAAAATGAGTAAAGTTGAGAATGATTGCCGCTTGTGCGCGCGCGTTAAGCCCCTTGTATTGTAATAGGGGTATAGCCGTCAAACCTGTATCAATTACATATAGCTGTACCGGACTCGTCCAACCATGTTCGTGGTCTTAACGACCTGTCAGATGCTTTAGTTGCTGAGGCCATTTAGTGTGCGACTGCCAAGGCAGCCACACGGTCTTCCGCGCGCAAGGAGCGCTCAATATTTCCATTTACTGTAATGATGCCACGTGGACCCGGCATCTTAAGCATGAGGGAAGCGTAATGCGGTATTGCATTAAAGTGAGTGGAAGCTTCGCGTCCGAGTAGTGCTTGATAGCCACTTTGGAACGGAGCGATGTGGAAGGTTAAATTTTCGCTGCGGAAGTTATCGGGGAAGCCGAATATAACCTCTAGTAGCAGGGGGCCCGTGCAATGGGCCTATGGCCCTGGCGTTACTCCTTTAAAGGTAGTAGTGCTGTGGCTAATTTTTGTTGGGTCTATCCCCATTTTGCGGACTGTGTCCTGATATATCTGGTTTAAACTGCTACCGCCGTCCATCAGGACTCGTGTGAAGTGGTATCCGTCAATTATTGGATCTAATACCAAGGCAGCCCATCCTGCACGCCGGATACTTGCCGAGTAATCCCGATGGTCGAAGGTGATCGGTTGGGACGACCAGTGGCAGAACTCCGCGGTGATAGGCCCTGGGGCATGTTTCTCTAGGGGTGCCGCTTTGTTTCTCCCCTTTATCACATGTAACACGTTGACTATTTTGACTTCTGGTAGGAATTTCTTCTGTTCCCCAGTGCTTTGCTTCTGAGGCTCGTCCTCGTCTTCGCTTGGTGTATCCTGCCCCTTGTGTTCGGCGTTGAGCTTGCGGGACTGCTTGAAGACCCAACATTCTCTATGGGTATGATTTGCAGGTTTATCGGGGGTGCTATGGATCTAACATATTTGGTCCAGAATCTTGTTTAGGCTGGATAGTTCGTCTCTGTTGCCTTTGGGGGGCAGCTTTTGCTGACCTAGCCGAGAGCTTCTGAATTCGGCGTTTACCGCCGTGCTCTTCGGGCTATCTTCTTTATTACGTCGCTTATTTTTGTTGCGTCGTGATTTCCCGTTTCCATCCTGACTTCGGATGTACTTGGGTCGCTGGTGCTGCATCGGGCTAACCAGTTGTCCTCGCCTGCGCAAAAGCGGGTCATGAGGCTTGTTAATGCTGCCATTGTTCTCGGCTTTTCTTGGCCGAGGTGTCTGGCAAGCCATTCGTGTCGAACGCTATGCTTGAAAGCTACTAAGGCTTCGGCATCCGGACAGTCGACTATTTGGTTCTTTTTAGTAAGGAACCTGTTCCAAAGCTTTCAGGCTGACTCTCCGGGCTGTTGAGTTATATGACTTAAATCGTCTGCATCCAGTGGTCGGACATAGGTCCCTTGAAAATTTGCTCGAAAAGCGTCTTTGAGCTCTTCCCAGCTTCCAATGGAGTTTTCGGGGAGGCTTTTAAGCCAGTGCCGAGCTGGCCCTTTGAGCTTGAGGGGTAAGTACTTGATGGCATGGAGATCGTCTCCTCGAGCCATATGGATACGGAGGATGTAGTCCTCAATCCAGACCCCAGGGTCTGTCGTTCTGTCGTACGCCTCTATGTTTACGGGTTTGAATCCCATGGAAATTCATGGTCCAGCACCTCATCGGTGAAACATAGGGGGTGTGAGGCACCCCTGTATTTGGGTGTGCCGTGGTGTTCGGATGTTTTTTGTGTTGCATTGCATGCTGGAGCACGCTTGCGTGGCCTGTATATGGATCTGGTTGCACCATCCTTTTGATGTGAGCCCTCGCGTGGATCGCGTACTGGCTTATGTGCGACGGCGTTTGCCGCTCTATGTTGGCCATGAGGTTATCTATCGGAAAGGATGGCCATTTTGTTTTTTAATTGCGGGGGATCTAAGGCCTCCTCATCGAATTCAGGTAGCAACTTTTGCTTCGGCTAGCTCTTGGTGTGGCGATTACTGTCGTACTTTGCCTAAGTGTTGAGTACTTCACTCCATCTGATTCTGAGTGTGTCTTGTGCATCCCTGAGCCTTTGCTTCTACTTTTTCAGACTCCTCGCAGTGGCAACAAGCCTTTGATGGGCATTCTGTTGCTCCGGGCGCCTGTCCGGTGTGATGTCGTCCGGACTATTATCTTTGACGGAGTCGGGTTGTTCAGTTTGATTCTCCATGTTGCCGTGGTCGGGCGATGGTTCACCCTGCTCTAACGCTGGGTCTATATGATCGTTGTTTCTGCCAAGGCGGGATTTGGAGCGGCGCTTACGCCGCCGCTTTGACTGCTTCTCGAGGGAACAACCCTTCGCTGCGTCCTTCCGTTCCTCGTCGTCGTTTTCTTTGGGTGTGTCCACCATGTATACGTCATATGATGAAGTGGGAGTCCAGTGCCCTGTGGGCAGTGATTCTTGTTCGTCTCCTGCACTGTCGTCCATACCGTCGATGTCTTCCGAGTCGAAGTCGAGCATGTCGGACAAATCATCGACAGTGGCTACTAAGTGGATGGTGGGTGGGCAGCGAATTTCTTTGTCATCCGCATCCCAATCCTGCCGAACATAGTTCGGCCCAGACTCTCCTGACAGGGAGAGAGACCTTAATGATTTCAGTATGTCGCCAAAGGGCAAGTGCTGAAAGATATCCGCGGAGGTGAACTCCATGATCGGCGCCCAGTCAGATTCGATAGGCACGGGCGCAGGCGGTTCGGAGTCCGTGGCCGGGGAAGAATCCGGAAGTTCGGCGTCACGGCTCCCATGAAGGGTAAGGTCGATATTCGGCTTGATCGCCGCTGAGAATACAGCCTCCGTGGAGGGGTCTATCCACCAGTCCATGGATGGCGCAATTGGCTCCGAATTGAGGGTCGGGGCGGTTGCCGGTGCGATCTCCTGAACACTGTTCGATGGTAGAGCTAAATCATGCTCATCGTGACCGTGTGGCGCACTCGGCAGGGGCTCGAATCCGTTGAAGATCAAGTCTCCGCGGATGTCGGCCGTGTAGTTTAAGCTTCCAAACCTAACCTGGTGGCCAGGGGCTTAACTCTCGATCTGCTCCAGATGGCCAAGCGATTTGGCTCGCAGTGCGAAGCCGCCGAATACAAAGATCTGTCCGGGGAGACAAGTCTCACCCTGGACTACATCGCTATCGATGATCGAATGAGCCATCAAGCCTAATGATGACGACATAGAGGAACTCTCAACGAAAGCACCAATGTCGGTGTCAAAACCGGCGGATATCGGGTAGGGGGTCCCGAACTGTGCGTCTAAGGCGGATGGTAACAGGAGGCAGGGGACACGATGTTTTACCCAGGTTCGGGCCCTCTTGATGGAGGTAAAACCCTACGTCCTGCTTGATTTATTCTTGATAATATGAGTAGTACAAGAGTTGATCTACCATGAGATCAGAGAGGCTAAACCCTAGAAGCTAGCCTATGGTATGATTGTATGTTGTCCTACGGACTAAAACCCTCCGGTTTATATAGACACCGGAGGGGGCTAGGGTTACACAAGGTCGGTTACAAAGGAGGAGATATCCATATCCATATTGCCTAGCTTGCCTTCCACGCCAAGTAGAGTCCCATCCGGACATGGGACGAAGTCTTCAATCTCGTATCTTCATAGTCCAACAGTCCGGCCAAAGGATATAGTCCGGCTGTCCGAAGACCCCCTAATCCAGGACTCCCTCAGGAGGGAACCAGACTGTGAGGCTAGCGTGGAAGAGTTGAATATGCTGCAATACAATGATCAAGCTTGTGATATTCTCTTCAACGGATTGTGCCCCGAAGAATTCAACAAAGTCATCCGTCTTGAGAATGCAAAGGAAATTTGGGATACTTTGATTGATATGCATGAAGGTACCAACTCCATCAAGGAATCCAAATTGGATGTGCTTCAAAGTCAACTTGACAAGTTCAAAATGAAGGATGGTGAATGTGTCGCTGAAATGTACTCTAGGCTTGCTCTCATCACAAATGAGATTGCCGGCTTAGGAAGTGAACAGACGACCAATAGATTCATCATCAAGAAGATCCTAAGAGCCTTGGATGGAAAATATGATACTGTGTGCACATTGATCCAAATGATGCCCAATTACAAAGATCTCAAGCCAACGGAAGTCATTGGAAGGATTGTTGCTCATGAGATGTCACT
Organism: Triticum dicoccoides; assembly: GCF_002162155.2. NCBI lineage: Eukaryota > Viridiplantae > Streptophyta > Magnoliopsida > Poales > Poaceae > Triticum > Triticum dicoccoides. The sequence continues at coordinate 467,041,773 of NC_041382.1, read as the reverse complement.
CAAAGATAAGGAAGAGCTTCACAACAAGTCAAGTGGTGCTTACAAATCCTCATGTGATGCTCCCACATCATCAAGTGAGAAACATAACTTCAATGAAGAGTTGAGCCTAATGGTGAAGAACTTCAACAAGTTCTACAAGAGTAGAAGCAGGGAGAGAAGTTCCAAGTCAAGGTCCTACAATGACAAAAGATCTTCAAGTCATGAACGTAATTGCTACAATTGTGGAAGACCCCGACACTACTCCAATGAGTGTACGACTCCCTACAAAAGAAGAGAAGGTTCTCCCAAAAGAAGGAATAGGAGAGAAGAATCACCACCAAGAGAGAGAAGGAGTAGATATGACCGTTATGAATGAAGAACATCACGGAGAAGCAAGGATTCAGAAAGGAAAGACAAATCATCAACGGGCTACACAAAACGGGGACATCAAGCTCACGTTGGTGAATGGGTATCCGGCTCTAACTCCGACAATCACTCCGAGAGAAGTTATCACTCTGACTCCGAATATACTCAATATGAAGGTGTTGCCGGTCTAGCACTTGTTTCAACCAACTCCTACGACATATTTGAGTCACCAAATGAAGGAAGTGGAAGATGCTTCATGGCTAAAGGCCCAAAGGTATCACACCCCGAGTATGTTGATTTCAATAGTGATGAAGATGACTTGCTAGGTGATGATGATTTACTTGTTGACAACTCTAGTGATGAAAACTATGATGAACTTGCTATTAATCATGCTAATCAAGACAAAATGAATGACGACGATAAGAAGGAGATTGAGCGTCTAACTAAAGAGCTAAACACTCTTAAGTTAGCTCATGAAACTACCTTGGAAAATCATCGAGAGCTTTTAAAGACTCATGAGAAGCTACGCTTTGAAAAGCTCAACCTTGAGCAAGAGCATGAGTTCTTAAAGGCGATCAATGATGATCTCCGCAAGAAAAGTTCTTCTTACATTGCCAAGCATTTACTTTTGTCTACTTACATGCCACAAGTTAAATCTAGCAACAAGAGTAAGAAAGATTCTTCTTCTAGTAGTTACAATAATCATGCTAAACTCAATGATGTTGCTTCTAGTAGTTCTCTTGATTTCACTAATGATTCTCTCAGCCAAGTTACACTTGAGCAATAAAATAGCTTATTGAAGGGAATCATAGAGAAAGGTGTTTACAAGAGCCTTGCTGGAAGTAATAAATTTGAGGAAATTGTACACAAGCAAGGAAGACACCGGAAGAATCAAGGTGTTGGTTTTGAACGAAAGTTCAATGCCAATGGAGTTGAGTGGGAAGAAGATCAATACACCAAGATGAAGTTTGTTCCTTAACAAGAGAAGTATGATCCTACTTCTTTCCAAGGAACAGAAGCTCAAGATGATCTTTCACCACAAGACCACAAGCTAAAAGGCAAGGACAAGCTTTAAGAGGAGATTGATGCATTTGAAGAAGCTCCCAAAGCCTTGGTCAAGTGGGTTCCCAAGACTACATCAAGTTCTACTTCATCAAGTACGACTACAACTTGAAGGATTCCCATCAAGATGGTGTGGATCCCGAAGAAGAAGAACTAGAGAGTTCTTTAGGGTGACTCCGCCAACACACTTCACTCATATCATTTTGGCGAGGACAAGTGCAAACAACTTCCGTATCTTGCACTAGTTCAAGGAGTCACAAACCCTCTTGTTGGTAAGACAAGGGACAAGGTAACCTAATGCATTCATGGACATCATCTCATGTGAATATCACTCTATGTCTATGGATATCCTTGTTTGTTCCTTGTGGGACTAACCCGTGTAGGTATTGAAAGTGCAACTCACTCCAAAAGATTGATCCAAAGGATCTAGATCAACATTGAGCATCTACATCTTCAACACCTACATGAAGTCATCATCGACAAAACCCAAGGTTAGTTCATCCCTCTTAGGGGGGATATCACATCTAGGGGGAGCTTTACTCTAATCAATTGAGCTAAAGCAACTCTAATGGTGTGAACACAACAATGCTTTACGTAAAAGTGGCAACCCCACTTGTGCTTAAATGATGAGTATGACCTATGATCAAATGTTCTCATTTGACTCCTAAGTCAATATACTCATATATAGATGACCTAGCCATCGCAAAATTGCTTGATAGATGCTAGAGTGTTTGTGCATGCTTTGTCACATATTTCATTTGTCATCTTATTGTGTGAGCATGTTGGTTGCATATTTTACTCACTCAAGGACATCCATTTGTTGCTTTGATTGTTTGGCTTTTTTTCTCTTTTCCCAAATGGATGGACAAGAATGCCTAAGAACTCCCTCTAGCTATCTATGCTTTCCTCGTCTCAAACTCTATTCATGCTACATCACAAAGTTTGTTCAAGTAAGATTCGAACCACTCTGTGTGAGGAGCACTCAGAGTCCCCGTTTCGTCATAGACTTAAACTTCCAAAACCTCTTTGTGCATTTCAGCATGAGCGAGTCATCCATTTCGCTCACACCGAGATCACTAAGTTGATCTAGGTTTTCAATCTCAGTGCAACCAATTAGAACTTTTCGGCCACACCGAGTTGCAGTAACTACTCACAATTTTGCATCTCGGTGCCACCGAGTTGTTCCACTCAATCACACCGAGAGGGTCAGGTTATATATACTAACGGGTCAAAATTTGGAAATTTTTCCGAAACCTTTCACCCATGCGTGACCTACTCTGCCTCCTCGGGTCTCCGGATCATCCTCTCGCCACCAGCGACCTCCCACCGCTGGTCTCCGCCACCGTCAACCGCAATCTGCCCCGCCGTTACCGCCATAGCAAGTTCACCGCTGAAGTAGGGTATGAACTTGATCTTTGTGCTATTCCTTAACTCCGATTCGTAGCACATTGCTTTGCCATGATTCTTGCCACGTATGAAATCATCATGTCCAGCAAAAGCATCCTGTAGATTAGATTAGATTTGAAAATTTAGGCTTAGGTCTCCGACGAACTCATCTCGGACCGACCAAGTTGTAGAAATCGGTCTCACCGATTTGGCTTAGGCCATTGCACATGCGTTTTCGGTCTGACCTAAAATTGCAAATCGGTGTGACCGAGTTCGATTCTCTATGAAACCCTAGCAGTCTTGGTGCCACCGAACTATGACTCGGTCTGACCGAGTTCACTAGTTTAGGTTCCAAAAGCTGCTTCGGTATCACCGAGATTACAAATCGATAGATCCGAAATGCTTTCTGTGAAGAACTAAAACTAGGTTTTTAAGTCATCTGTTTTGCAAAAATTCTGCACTTTGTGATGCTCATCTACTCTACCCCATCTACAATCTATTCACAGGGTCTGTTGACAGTTTGCCTGCAAGATGTTTGATCAAAGTGACAACCAGAACAAGTCTGAGGAGTAGGTTCATTTGAGTGAGGGCACTAGTCCCTCTAGCACTTCTGATGAGGGTAGCAGGAGCACACCAAGCAACTTGCCCAGGGCAGCCACCAGAACAAGGAAGAAGAAGACCTCAGATTTTGAGGATGAGGATTATGTGGCTGTTGAGGAAGAAGTCAGCTCCAAGAAAAAGGTGCTGAAGAAAGAGTATGGCTCAGCTGCTACAACAAAGCCAGGGATGCACAAGAAGGCTCCAGCAAACAGGAGTCCCATGTCAAAGGCCCACAACTATTGAAACTTCCAAGCCAACTGAAGAGGCAGTTGGAGAAGGAAAGAAAAGGAAGGAAAGGGTCAAGAAGACCACTGCCAGAGTGCTTGGTAGATCCTCCATTATGAGAGATTCAGAAGAAGAGGAATAGGAAGAGGATGTTGCACCAGCTCCTAAGGCTTAGAAGCTCAAGGGAGATGCAATTAAATCAGGGGATGCAACATCTAAGCCCAAGTCTGCTCCCAAAGCTCAAGCTCAGAAACCCCCAAAGCCCAAGAGAAACATCAGGAGTATACCTGCTGAGGAAAAGAACAAGGCCCCAGTGCTTGAAGCTAAAGAAGAGGATGATGAATCCCATGTTTTGCGGAAGTTGAAGCCTAAAATTCCTGACCATAATGATGCTCATCTAGTCGCTGAGGACATGCACATCAAGAAAGATGCAGGATTGAGGTTATGGAGACAGTCTGACCCATATGCTGTTAGGAGGAGAACTGCTGTGGATTATAGGTTCCATACAAAGGAACAACAAGATTTCTATGAAACCATTCTGCTTGACAAGAATCCCATAGTGTGTGACATGAAATGGGTGGACTGGGAGTTCATCCCAGAAAATGAAGATCACTTCCCTAGAGTGTATGATAGCTTTAAGGCATGTGGAGTTGATGAATTCGTTGGACAAAAGCTCACCAAGTGGAATGATGATTTGATCATGCATTTCTACTCCACTTCCCACTTCTATCCAGATGGGAGGATAGTTTGGATGTCTGAGGGTACCAGGTACCGGTCCATAGTTGATGAATGGGCTAAGCTGATCAATGCCCCTGCAGAGCATGAAGATGACTTGGATGTATATGCCAAGAAGAAGAAAGACCACAACTCCATGGCAAACATGTACAAGGAGATCCCCGACAAGGCTTTGGAAACTCACAAGCTTGGATCTGTGCATTTCTTATTGTCTGGTCTGCCTACGATCAACTGGATCTTGAGGCACACTCTGCTACCCAAGTCAGGAGATCACAAGATGATCAGAGGGAATTATATCAATCTGCTCCAACTATTTGATGTCCCTCAGAAGTTCAAGGTTATGAGCCTAATGGTAGAAACAATCAAGATGACTGTTGCTGACAAGAAGAGAAGTTGTGGGTATGCTCCACACATTTAGGAGCTCGTCAACTCTAAGATGGGCACAAGAACTTATTTGCTAGACAAGGTGCATCTACCCATATATCCTGATTTTGAAGACAATACTGTCGTGATGACTGAGGAATATCCATCATCTGTGCAAGCACATGAGAAGAGAGAGAAGGCGATGGCAGAGAAAGCTGCAAGGATGCCAACTGCTAAAGAGGCATCTCAAGTATTCCTGAAGAGCAAGAAAGATCAGCTTGGATATCTGATTCAAGCTACACTGAGGATTGAGAAGGGATTGGCCACCCTGACTCAGAATCGGGACGACCCAGAGAGGATTGTGGAAACAAAATTCTATGATCTTGATCTGAAGGTGACTAAGATTCAGACTACAGTTGAGCAGCTTCAGGATGAAGCAGAGGAGAGGAAAAGCAACCACTGATGCTTTCAAGCGTGTGCCACGAGGTCCAAGGTCTGCTGCAGTGCTAGTCTCAGATTCTAGAGCTTCAGTGTCAGCACCAGCAGCTACAACTCTAGTGCCACCTCCAGCACCCACTCCAGCAGCTCCAACTACTTCATCGGAAGCCTTCATCCTTGGAGTTCTATCCACACCTCCTCCCGAAGACCAAGCCTGAGAGACGTATAACACTATGCATTTTCAAACTTTTTGGTAACTTGTTGCCAAAGGTGGAGAAAAATGTATAGATCATAGGCTTCGAGAGAGAGTGTCTTGTGTTTTTATCTCTCTTGATATTTTGGTTGAACTAATTTTATTGTGTGCTTGTGTGAGATACCTTATGTCCTTGTGAGATACTTATATGATCATGTGGTTGATCATATGCTACATTAATGTTTGGTTGAATGATGCTATCCTTTATATTCCATATATGATCATTCACTTGCTTGGTGATGAGTTCGTGCTTTTAATTTCTATCATTTTGAGCGCTCCACCAAGATGTATGTGACATGGAAGAGTAACCCATGATCCTAATCGATTGTGCATTTGCATTCAAAAACAAATTTTAAATAATGCACAAATTTAGGGGGAGCTCTTGCTTACCACATACTTCTCAAAGCGACGATGTTTTTAAATCTTATAATCATTTGTCGAAGCTTTGATCTATATGTTGTCATCAATTACCAAAAAGGGGGAGATTGAAAGTGCAACTATCCCTTGGTGGTTTTGGTAATTCCTAACAACATATAGCTCATTGAGCTAATGCTACTTGAACATAAATATTTTAGGAAAAGCTCAATGATTGGCATGGCATGGATTAGAAAGTGGACCCCTCAAAATGCTAAGGACAAAATAATTGGCTCAAGCTCAAAGCACAAGACTCTACATTTCATTTTTAGTGATCAAAGATCACATTGAGTCCATAGCAAAAGCCAATACTATTAAGAGGGGATGAGGTGTTGCTTAATGAGGTTCTTGCTCAAAGTGCATAGTGATATGCTCCACAACCCTCAACCACTTTCTCATATCCAAATACATCCCAAACCAAAAGTCAAACTCAGCCCCACCGATTTGATCTATTCGGCGCCACCGAGTTCATTTGACATACCCACGGCCACAAACCCTAGTATTTTCGGTCCCACCGATAGGGGTCTCACCGAGATGGGATTGTAATCTCTTTGTTTTCCTTCGTAACGTTTCGGTCCAACCGAGATGAGCGATCGGTCCCACCGAGATTGCAATGCAAACTATTTGTTTCCCTTTCGTAACATTTCGGTTCTACCACGAGAGTGAATCGGTCCCACCGAGATTGCCTGACCGCTCTCTGGTTAGTCTATTACCAAAATCGGTCTCAGCGAGTTTGTGTAATCAGTCTCACCAAGATTGCATTATGTAACCCTAATGATATCAGTCCCACCAAGTTGACATGTCGGTCGCACCGAAAACCCTAACGGTCACATTATGAACTAAATCGGTTTGACCGAGTTGTATGATTTGGTCCCACCGAGTTTAGTGATTTGTGTGTAACGGTTAGATTTTGTGTGGAGGCTATATATACCCCTCCACCCACTCTTCATTCGTGGAGAGAGCCATCAGAACATGCCTACACTTCCAACATACATTTTCTGAGAGAGAACCACCTACACTTGTGTTGAGGTCAAGATACTTCATTCCAACCACATAAATTTTGATCTCTAGCCTTCCCCAAGTTGCTTTCCACTCAAATCATCTTTCCACCAAATCCTATCCTATGAGAGAGAGTTGAGTGTTGGGGAGACTATCATTTGAAGCACAAGAGCAAGGAGTTCATCATCAACACACCATTTGTTACCTCTTGTAGAGTGGTGTCTCCTAGATTGATTAGGTGTCACTTGGGAGCCCCCGTCAAGATTGTGGAGTTGAACCAAGGAGTTTGTACAGGCAAGGAGATCGCCTACTTCTTGAAGATCTACCCTAGTGAGGCAAGTCCTGCGTGGGCGATGGCCATGGTGGGATAGACAAGGTTGCTTCTTCGTGCACCCTTCGTGGGTGGAGCCCTCCGTGGACTCGCGCAACCGTTACCCTTCGTGGGTTGAAGTCTCCATCAACGTGGATGTACGATAGCACCATCTATCAGAACCACGCCAAAAATCTCTGTGTCTACATTATGTTTGCTCCCTCCAAACTCCTCCCTTTACCTTCATATGCAATTGTTTTACATTCCGCTGCTATACTCTTACAATTGCATGTGTAGGTTGTTTGCTTGACTTGTGCTAAGTTGCTAAAATCTGCCAAGAATTAAAATTAGGAAAAGGCTAGATTTTTATTTGGTCAAGTAGTCTAATCACCCACCCCCCCTCTAGACATACTTTCGATCCTACATACGCCGATAGGTCCTGGTCCCCTGGCAGGCTGCAACCATCATTGGTATGCCAGGTCGCGATGTCGTGATCAAGGCCAGGAGGTGAGCGGCCCAAGGTCCAGTTAGAGCTCCTGAGGCGTGGTTTTCAAGAGGTCCCCTTTAGCGTGCAAGCAGCTACCTAAAGGTGGGAAAGGGAGGCGACGTCGCCACAACAGGGCTACAAGAGGTGGGAATCTTATGTCGTAGCGCTTGGCTGACCCGGGTGCGAAACTTATCTTGGCAGTCCAGCGTTGATTCCTTGTGCAGCGCCAGACTCGTGCGTCGACGGCCATAACGTAGCCAGGTTAGGCCCGTGCGAGTCTCCCCTTCTTTCCGACGCTCTTCCGTGTGTTCTATGTCCTCGGATCCCGGCCCTCGAGCAAGCTCAGCCAGCGCTGGCATGCCAGGTCGCGATGCCGTGGTCAAGGCCAGGGGGTGAGGGCTGGAGGGCTAGTAAGAGCTCCTGAGTCGCGATGCTCAGGAGCCCCCCTTTAACGTGCAAGCGAATTGCATGGGAAAAGAGGGAGCCCGCGGTACCGCCTGCTATCGTCCTCGGGAGGTTCCTGCAGGTTAGCGCGAAGAAGGGCACAAATCGCAACCACGCTTGCCGGTGTGCCTCTGGTCGTTCCGCAAGAAGATGAAGGCACTGTGGGTCTGGTGAGCCAGAGCTCGACCGCTCAGATTTGTCAGCATTGCAGGGACGGACCCGAGCACAAGCGCTGTGCCAGCATGGGCATCCCCCATTGCGGGATGAGCAAGGGGCCGATCGGCGTAGCGGGCGGCCGTGGTGAGTGAAAATCAAGCAAGGGGTGACTATAAATAACTCATGCATGGGAACCAGCTAGCTTAGATGGATGTGAGAATGATACATGCCATCGGGACGGACCCAAGCGGCCTGGGGATGATGCAGCCCAAGGGGCACTCCCAGTAAAGTAAGCTAAAGATGCAAAAAGGATACATGCCTCAGGGACAGGCCCATGCGACCTGGGAATAATGCAGCCCGAGGGGCGCTCCCAGCTGAATAAACTTGGAAAATGTCACCTGGTTTCGTTGTAGAAGGAGTGTTGAGGTAGCTAAAGGTGTGCGCTGAAGAAGTCACTCCTCATGAGCCGCCAAGACCCCGAGCCTCGGGAGGCTCTAGAGGCTCAGGTGGTTCCTTGAGAACCGTCTCCATCTCCATCAGGACTGCGTGATGCCTGGCCTCCTGAGTTGCGAGGATGCTCCGTAGGTTGCGCTGGAATGAGGCTGCCATGCTCGGCAGGCCAAACGGCATGCAAACATAGCTGTGAGGTGGACCCTCGCACTGCCCAACGCGCGAAGGCCAGAAGCGCTCCTGAGATGCGGCCCTATTGAGCCCTGGGATGTCGATGTAGACGCGCAGCCCGCCATCCTTGCCTGGATGGGGAGCTGCACCAGGTAGGCGGCGGTCGCCGTGCATAGCCCTTGCTTCTTGAAGTTCCTGGGTGGCCTTGACGATGAACTCCTGAGCATCGGGCGCTCCTCGCCTGGCGCCCTCCTGAGGGAAACGTGGCGCAAATCATGCCTCCACGTGGTTCCCGAGAGCCTCCCTCGTGATGTTGGCCAGGTCCGAGGCCCTCTAGAAGAGAGCCCCCGAGCCTCGCCTGAGGAGGGCGCCGGGCGCGCCTTCCTATTCGAGGGAGGGAGGCACCCCAGGTGCGGGCGCTGATCCTGAGGTGGCACCGCTGTAGGCGTCGCTCTCCTGAGGCCCTGTGCGGAGTAGTTGCTTCTTCTTCTTGGGGATGGCCTCACAAGGGTACTGTGTGCCTTCGCTGTCAAGGTCTTCGATTGCTGTGGCTTGGAAGGCGCGCTCGAGGGAGCGCACCGCATCTCTTTCTTCGCAAGGGACTGTGATGATTCCGCCGCTTCCTGGCATCTTGAGGACGTTGTAGCCATGGTGGGTCACTGCCATGAACTTGGCTAATGCTGGGTACCCAAGGATGGCATTGTATGGCAGACGGATGTGGGCGACATCGAAGTCGATGAGCTCGGTGCGGTACTTGTCGCGCTGGCCGAAGGTGATAGGGAGACGAACTTGCCCTATCGGGGTGGTGGAGCCGTCGGTCACTCCTGAAAAGGGCTTGGTAGGCTGTAGCTGATCATAGGGCATTTGGAGGCTATCGAACGTCTCGATGGACAGGACTCTGAGCCCAGCGCCGCCGTCGATGAGGGTGTTGGTGGCTTGGACATTGCTGATGACAGGTGAACAGAGCATCGGGAGTACACCGGCGGTTGCCGCGCATTTGAGCTGGTCCGCCGAGCTGAAGGTGATGGCGTACTTGGACCACCTGAGCGGGCGTGTGGCCTCGAGCCTGGGGAGGGCCGCGTTCACCTCACGAGCAAACTGCTTGAAGATGCACTGGGAATCTGGGGCCTGAGCACCGCCCAAGATGCAAGCAATGGCGCGTGGCTCCTAGAAGCCCCCAGCCCCCTCGTCCGGATGGTGGTCGTCGTTCCTTCTTGGTGGCGGCAGCAGAGGGAGGCCAGGATTGCCCTGAGGACGGTCCTCGTGAGGCTGGTCGCACCAAGCGCCCTCACAAGGCTGCTCCTGCCAGTGGTCCTCACGAGGCCAACCGCTCCACTCCTGGCGGGGGTCGCGGTCATCCTAGCGTCCTCCACCTCTTCCTCCTCCTCGGCCGTAGCCCCGGTTGTTGCGCTCGGGGCGTCGACCGAAGCGTCCATCTCGGATGGCCCCAAGCTCTTGACAGTCGTTGGTGTTGTGGCCGTGTACTTTTTGGAAGGCGCAGAACGGACGACTACTCTTGGACGACTCGGGGTGGTCCCGGCCGCGCTTCGTGTCTGGCTCCGCCGCGAGCAAGGCTATTCCCTTGTGCTTCACGTCCTTGACATTGGCTTTCTTCTCGTCTAGGTCGGCAGCAGGGAGCTCGAGGAGGGAGAGACGCCCTTCCTCAGCTCTTGCACACCTGGTCGCCATGTTGAACAGCTCCAGAGTCATGCATAACTCCTCGTGGATGGCGAGCTCCTCCTTCATCTTGATGTCGTGGACGCCATCGGAAAACACTGAGATGATGGCCTCGTCCGTCACCTTGGGGATCTTGAGGCGAACGCTGTTGAAGTGTTGGATGTACTTCTGCAGGGTCTCTCCCGGCTGTTAATTGATACTTCACTGATAACCCACAAGTATAGGGGATCGCAACAGTTTTCGAGGGTAGAGTATTCAACCCAAATTTATTGATTCGACACAAGGGGAGCCAAAGAATATTCTCAAGTATTAGCAGCTGAGTTGTCAACTCAACCACACCTGGAAACTTAATATCTGCTGAAAAGTGTTTAGTAGCAAAGTAATATGATAGTAGTGGTAATGGTGGTAAAAGGTAACGGTAGCAAAAGTAATATTTTTGGTGTTTTGTAGTGATGATAACAATAGCAACGGAAAAGTAAATAAGCGGAGAACAATATATGGAAAGCTCGTAGGAAATGGATTGGTGATGGAGAATTATGCCAGATGCGGTTCATCATGTAACAGTCATAACTTAGGGTGACACAGAACTAGCTCCAATTCATCAATGTAATGTAGGCATGTATTCCGAATATAGTCATACATGCTTATGGAAAAGAACTTGCATGACATCTTTTGTCCTACCCTCCCGTGGCAGCGGGGTCCTATTGGAAACTAAGGGATATTAAGGCCTCCTTTTAATAGACTATCAGACCAAAGCATTAACACATAGTGAATACATGAACTCCCCAAACTACGGTCATCACCGGGAGTGGTCCCGACTATTGTCACTTCGGGGTTGCCGGATCATAACACATAGTAGGTGACTATAGACTTGCAAGATACGACGGACATGCAAGTTAGAGTTCAAAACAAGGGCAAAAGTGTTTGGAAAAGAAGATATGACGGACATGTATCAACTCCCCCAAGATTAAACCTTTGCTTGTCCTCAAGCAATTCAGTTGATAAACTAAAAGTGATAAAGAAAAACTTTTACAAACTATATTTGCTCTTGTTGTTGTAAATATGCAAAGCCAACATTCAAGTTTTCAGCAAAGATTATGAACTAACCATATTCACAATAACAATTGGGTCTCATGTTTACTCATATCAATGGCATAATCAACTAGCGAGCAATAATAATAAATCTCGGATGACAACACTTTCTCAAAACAAACATGATATGATATAACGAGATGGTATCTCGCTAGCCCTTTCTGAGACCGCAAAACATAAATGCAGAGCACCTTTAAAGATCAAGGACCGACTAGACATTGTAATTCATGGTAAAAGAGATCCAGTCAAGTCATACTCAATGTAAACTAACAATAATGGATGCAAATGACAGCAGTGCTCTCCAACTGGTGCTTTTTAATAAGAGGATGATGACTCAACATAAAAGTAAATGGATAGGCCCTTCGCAGAGGGAAGCAGGGATTTGTAGAGGTGCTAGAGCTTGGTTTTGAAATAGATATGAATAATATTTTGAGCGGCATACTTTCATTGTCAACATAACAACCAAGAGATGGCGATATCTTCCATGCTACACACATTATAGGCGGTTCCCAAACAGAATGGTAAAGTTTATACTCCCCCTCCACCAACAAGCATCAATCCATGGCTTTCTCGAAAAAACGAGTGCCTCCAACTAACAAGAGTCCCGGGGGAGTTTTGTTTGCAATTATTTTGATTTGATTTGCATAAAGCATGGGACTGGGCATCCTGGTGACCAGCCATTTTCTCGTGAGTGAGGAGCGGAGTCCACTCCTCTTGAGAATAACCTGCCTAACATGGAAGATACGGACAACCCTAGTTGATACATGAGCTATTCGAGCATAGAAAACAGAATGTTTATTTGAAGGTTTAAAGTTTGACACATACAAATTTACTTGGAACGGCAGGTAGATACCGTATATAGGTAGGTATGGTGGACTCATATGGAATAACTTTGGGGTTTATGGAATTGGATGCACAAGCAGTATTCCCGCTTAGTACAGGTGAAGGCTAGCAAAAGACTGGGAAGCGACTAGATAGAGAGCGACAACAGTCATGAACATGCATTAAAATTAATCAACACCGAATGCACCATGAGCATAAATATTGTATAGGCTATGTTGATTTTGTTTCAACTACATGCATGAACATGTGCCAAGTCAAGCCACACCAATCGTTCAAAAGAGGATACCACCCTATCATACCACATCACAACCATTTTAATAGCATGTTGGCACGCAAGGTAAACCATTATAAGCTCCTAGTTAATTAAGCATGGCATAAGGAACTATAATCTCTAATTGCCATTGCAAACATGTTTATTCATAATAGGCTGAATCAGGAACGATGAACTAATCATATTTACAAAAACAAGAGAGGTCGAGTTCATACTAGCTTTTCTCATCTCAATAAGTTCATCATATAATCATCATTATTGCCTTTCACTTGCACGACCGAATGATGTGAATAATAATAATAGTACACATGCATTGGACTAAGCTAGAATCTGCAAGCATTCAATTCAAGAGAGAATACAAGGTAATATGGGCTCTTTGTCAGATCAATCAATAATGCATATAAGAGCCACTTTAACATTTTAATTATGGTCTTCTCCTCTCGACCCCCAAAGAAAGCTCCCAACAAGCAAAAGAAGAACGAGAAATCTTTTTGGGTTTTCTTTTTAATTACTACTACAAGCATGGAAAGTAAACTAATTAAAGGCTACAACCCTTTTTTATTTTTATTAAGGTTTATTAAACACACAAGAAGAAACATAAAAAGGAAAATAAACTAGCATGGATGATACAATGAAAAAGTATGAGCACCGACAACTAGCAATGAGTGTGTGAACATGAATGTAATGTCGGTGAGAAATATGTACTCCCCCAAGCTTAGGCTTTTGGCCTAAGTTGGTCTATGGCCATGGCTGGCCTGGTGGATATCCAAAGTAATAGTTTGGGTCGTACTGTGATGCAGCAGCTATTGCCTCATGAGCTGCCACTTGGAGGAGGTCCATCTCCGTCCTCCTCTTATACTTGTCCACCTCCTCCCTGGTTATAACATATCTCCCTTTTTCCTGTGAGTCAAAGAAAGTAGGAGCAGGGAGAGCGACGTGATAGGTGCGTCGTCTGTCAAACATTAGTTGGTACTGGAGGAACTGATCGTTCCTCTCAACAAACTGATGACGAACCATAGCCTCATAATCTAAAAAACAGGAGGCAACTCAATATCATACCCACGTACATGTATATCAAGAAAATTAGCTAGACGGGTTGCATAAATTCCACCAAAGAAATATCCATTAAATCTATTACTATGCAACCTACGTGCAACAATAGCTCCCAAATTATAATGTTTATCTCCTAATACAGCACTCCTGAGAACAATGAGGTCAGGGACACACATGTGACATGCTTCATCCTTACCATTTATGCACCTACCTATGAAGAGAGCAAAATAATGTAAGGCAGGAAAATGAATGCTCCCTATGGTAGCTTGTGTTATATCTCTAGATTCCCCCACGGCTATACTAGCAAGAAAATCTCTAAATTCAGATTTGCGAGGTTCACTAGGACTACCCCATTGTGGAAGTTTGCAAGCAGTGTTAAAATCCTCTAAGTACATAGTATAAGAATTTTCATAAAGATCAAATAGGACAGTTTGAGAATTACGTGATGATGAAAATTCAAACCTTATCATAAAGGAATCAGTGAGATAGTGGTATTGGCGGCAATTATCTGCCTCGAAGCTCTCAAGATCAGCATTACACACATACGCGTTAAATTCTTCCTTGATTCCTGCTCGATCCATAAAGTCCTATGACGGTCATTCACAAGCCCGCACCTGAGCTTCCCTCGGTGGTTCATCATCGGCATCGCGTATTGCGAGCCTGTGTCCTTGCTTCCTTGAAGGACCACCTTGCTACATTTTCCTAAACATATTTTTTCCTCTGAAAAATTTCTGAAATTTTAGTAACTTCAAAATAAAAGTGAACCAAACTCAACAAAATTGATAGCAACTACTCCCACAAGTGCCTAGAGACTATATCATGCATTAAAACTACTTTTGACCATATAAATTTGACATGCAAGCTCAAGGACAGGGTCACCTAAGCAGCAAATATATGCAATGAATAAAGCACTAGAACAAAAACTAATTAAACCATTGGAGGAGTCACATACCAAGGAACAATCCCCCAAAGCAGTTTTGTGAGTGGTGCTTTGAGCAAGGAGATCGAAAATGGCAGCAAAATGAGCTTGGACTCGGGTTTGAGCTGGTTAGTGATGTTTGTGGGAGGAAGGAGTGTGTGGTAGCTGGAATAAGTGGAGGGGTGCCACCGTGGGCCCACAAGGCAGGGGGCGCCCAGGGGGGTAGGGCGCGCCCTCCACCCTCGTGGCCAGGTGCTTGCTCCCCCTGCTATGTTCTCAGTGCCAGATATTCTCAAATAATCCATAAAAAAAATCATATTTAAATTTCACGGCATTTGGAGAACTTTTATTTTCGGGGTATTTTTTATTGCATGGATAATTCAGAAAACAGATAGAAATTATTATTTTTGCTTTATTTAATATAAATAACAGAAAGTAAAAAGAGGGTACAGTGTGTTGTGTTTTCTAAATTCATCCATCTCATGCTCATCAAAAGGAATCCACTAATAAGGTTGATCAGGTCTTGTTAACAAACTCATCCGAATAACATGGAACCGGAGAATTTTTGAATAACACTAGGTTACCTCAACGGGGATATGCACATCCCAAACAATAAGAATATCATATTTCTTCTTGACAGTAGGAAGAGGAAATTCGAAACCTACAAAAATAATCGATGGAATTTTTCCAATAGAGTTTATACTATGAACTTGAGGTTATTTCCTCGGAAAGTGTACCGAATGCTCATTGCCATTAACATGAAAAGTGACATTGCCTCTGGTGCAATCAATAACAGAACTTGCAGTATTCAAAAAGGGTCTTCCAAGAATAATAGACATACTATCGTCCTCGGGAATATCAAGAATAACAAATTCCGTTAAAATAGTAACGTTTGCAACCAAAACAGGCACATCCTCACAAATACCGACAGGTATAGCAATTGATTTATCAGCCATTTGCAAAGATATTTCAGTAGGTGTCAACTTGTTCAAATCAAGTCTACGATATAAAGAGAGAGGTATAACACTAACACCGGCTCCAAGATCACATAAAGCAGTTTTAACATAGTTTGTTTTAATGGAGCATGGTATAGTTGGTACTCCAGGATCTCCAAGTTTCTTTGGTATTCCACCCTTAAAAGTATAATTAGCAAGCATGGTGAAAATTTCAGCTTCTGGTATCTTTCTTTTATTTGTAACAATTTCTTTCATATACTTAGCATAAGGATTCATTTTGAGCATATCAGTCAAACGCATATGTGAAACCCAACAAGTATAGGGGATCGCAACAGTTTTCGATAAGTAAGAGTGTCAAACCCAACGAGGAGATAAAGGTAGAACAAATATTCCCTCAAGTTCTATCGACCACCAATACAATTCTACGCACGCTTAACGTTCGCTTTACCTAGAATAAGTATGAAACTAGAAGTACTTTGTAGGTGTTTTTGGATAGGTTTGCAAGAATATAAAGAGCAAGTAAATAAAAAGTAGGGGATGTTTAGATAAAGACACAACTAAGTTAGTTTTAGTAAAGAGCTTTTTGTTACGAGAAAGTTATTTGTCCCTAGGCAATCGATAACTAGACCGGTAATCATTATTGCAATTTTATACGAGGGAGAGGCATAGGCTAACATACTTTCTCTACTTGGATCATATGCACTTATGATTGGAACTCTAGCAAGCATCCGCAACTACTAAAGATCATTAAGGTAAAACCCAACCATAGCATTAAAGTATCAAGTCCTCTTTATCCCATATGGAACAACCCCCTTACTCGGGTTTGTGTTTCAGTCACTCACGCAACCCACTATAAGCGAATCATGAACGTATTGCAACACCCTACAACGGGGATCCCTCATGCTTGCGCGACACGGATTGCACCATAGGACAACACCAATAATAAAACATGCAACTCAAACCAATCTTGATCATCAAATAGCCCATAGGACAAAACGGATCTACTCAAACATCATAGGATAGCCATACATCATTGGGAAATAATATATAGCGTTGAGCACCATGTTTAAGTAGAGATTATAGCGCGTAAGAGAGAGGTTACACCGCTGCATAGAGGGGGAAGATTTGGTGATGATGGCGGTGAAGTCGTTGGTGAATATTGCGGTGATGATGATGGCCCCCGGTGGCACTCCGGTGACACCAGAAGTGAGGGGGAGAGAGCCCCCCTCCTTCTTCTTCTTTCCTGACCTCCTCCGTAGATGGGAGAAGGGTTTCCCCTCTAGTCCATGTCCTCCATGGCGTGGGAGGGGCAAGAGCTCCTCCGGGATTGGATCTGTCTCTCTGTCTCTCTCTGTTTCTGCGTTCTCAGATTCTACCCTTTCACCGTTTCTTATATTCCCGGAGATCCGTAACTCCGATTAGGCTGAAATTTTAACACGATATCTATTCGGATATTAGCTTTCTTGCGGCGAAAGAAGGGCATCAACTGCCTTACGGGGTGGCCATGAGGGTCAGGTGTGCGCCCCCCTGCCTCGTGGGCCCCTCGAGCATCGTCTCGCGTTGATTTCACTTCCCAAAAATCACATATATTCCAAAAAAATCTCCGTCCATTTTTATCCCCTTTGGACTCCGTTTGATATGGATTTTCTGCGAAACAAAAAACATGCAACAAACAGGAACTGGCACTGGGCACTGAATCAATATGTTAGTCCCAAAAGTAGTATAAAAAGTTGCCAAAAGTATATGAAAGTTGTAGAATATTGGCATGGAACAATCAAAAATTATAGATACCACGAAGACGTATCAATATGCAAGAAGATAGGTCTAATCATTTCAGCAAAGCGCTCAAAATCCTCATCATCCTTTTTCTTGGATGGTTTGGGAGGAAAAGGCATGGGTTTCTGAACCCATGGTTCTCTTTCTTTATTGTGCTTCCTAGCAACAAAGTCTCTTTTATCATAAGATTGATTCTTTGATTGTGGGTTATCAAGATCAACAGCATGTTCAATCTCTACATCATTATCAACATGAACATCATCATTAACATTATTACTAGGTTCATGTTCATTACCAGATTGTGTTTCAGCATCAGAAATGGAAATATCATTGGGATTCTCAGGTGTGTTAATAACAGGTTCACTAGAAGCATGCAAAGTCCTATCATTTTTCATTTTCTTCCTCTTAGAAGGACTAGGTGCATCAATATTATTTCTCTGAGAATCTTGCTCAATTCTCTTAGGATGTCCCTCAGGACACAAAGGTTCCTGAGTCATTTTACCACCTCTAGTCATAACTCTAACAACATTATCATTTTTCTTACTATTCAATTCATTGAGCAAATCATTCTGAGCTTTAAGTACTTGTTCTACTTGAGTGGAAACCATAGAAGCATGTTTACTAATAAGTTTAAGTTCACCTTTAATATTAGCCATATAATCACCCAAGTGTTCAAGCATATCAGCATTGCATTTTAATTCTCTACCAAAATAAGCATTGAAGTTTTCCTATTTACCCATAAAGTCATCAAACTCATCCAAGCATGGGCTAGCAAACCTAGTAAATGGGATTTTAGCTTTATCATATCTATAGAGAGATTTTACCTTTACTACCTGTGTCGGGTTATCAAGACCATGTGTGTCTTCAATAGGTGATGGATTAAAACCATGTATTTCTTCAACAAGCGGTAATTTAAGACCATGTATTTCTTCAATAGGAGGTAAATTCTTAACATCTTCAGCTTTAATACCTTTTTCCTTCATAGATTTCTTTGCCTCTTGCATATCTTCAGGACTGAGAAATAGAATACACCTTTTCTTCGGAGTTGGCTTAGGAGTTGGTTCAGGAATTGGATCAGGAAGTGTCCAATTATTTTCATTAGTCAACTTATTATTCAATAGAATTTCAGCTTCATCTAGTGTTCTTTCCCTAAAAACACAACCAGCACAACTATCCAGGTGGTCTCTGGAAGCATCGGTTAGTCCATTATAAAAGATATCAAGTATTTCATTTTTCTTAAGAGGATGATCAGGCAAAGCATTAAGTAATTGGAGAAGCCTCCCCAAGCTTGATGGAGACTCTCTTCTTCAATTTGCACAAAATTATATATTTCCCTTAAAGCAACTTGTTTCTTATGAGCGGGGAAATATTTAGCAGAGAAGTAATAAATCATATCCTGGGGACTATGCACACAACCAGGATCAAGAGAATTAAACCATATCTTAGCATCACCCTTTAATGAGAACGGAAATAATTTAAGGATATAATAATAGCGAGTTTTCTCATCATTAGTGAATAGGGTGGCTATATCATTTAATTTAGTAAGATGTGCCACAACAGTTTCAGATTCATATCCATAGAAAGGATCAGATTCAACTAAAGTAATTATCTCTGGACCAACAGAGAATTCATAATCCTTATCAGTAACAATGATAAGTGAAGTAGCATAAGCAGGATCATATTTCATTCTAGCATTCAGATTTTTTTGTTTTAGCTTAGCTAATAATTTCTT
This sequence comes from Triticum dicoccoides, assembly GCF_002162155.2. NCBI lineage: Eukaryota > Viridiplantae > Streptophyta > Magnoliopsida > Poales > Poaceae > Triticum > Triticum dicoccoides. Next base: position 467,022,616 of record NC_041382.1, on the reverse strand, counting down.
AAGATCACTCCTATCATTGCAAGCAAGAAAATCTCTAGCAGTTTCTTCATCCATCACATAGCCCTCAGGCACAACAGGTAATTCATATCTAGGGGGAGAATCTTCATCATCACATTCATCAATATTATCAGTTTCAATGATTTCGTTCTCTCTAGCCCTAGCAAGTTGTTCATCAAGAAATTCACCAAGTGGCAAAGTAGTATCAAGCATAGAAGTTGTTTCATCATAAGTATCATGCATAGCAGAAGTGGCATCATCAATAACAAGCGACATATCAGAATTAATAACAGAAGCAGGTTTAGGTGTCACAAGCTTACTCAAAACAAAAGGTCAATCAAGTGCAGAGCTAGATGGCAGTTCCTTACCTCCCCTCGTAGTTGAGTGATAAATTTTTGTTTTAGCGTCTTTCAAGTTCTTCATAGTGATATGTAGATATAAATCCCAAGTGACTCAAAGAATAGAGCTATGCTCCCCGGCAACGGCGCCAGAAAATAGTCTTGATAACCCACAAGTATAGGGGATCGCAACAGTTTTTGAGGGTAGAGTATTCAACCCAAATTTATTGATTCGACATAAGGGGAGCCAAAGAATATTCTCAAGTATTAGCAGCTGAGTTGTCAATTCAACCACACCTGGAAACTTAATATCTGCAGCAAAGTGTTTAGTAGCAAAGTAATATGATAGTAGTGGTAATGGTGGTAATAGGTAATGGTAGCAAAAGTAATATTTTTTGTGTTTTGTAGTGATGATAACAATAGCAACGGAAAATTAAATAAGCGAAGAACAATATATGGAAATCTCGTAGGCAATGGATCGGTGATGGAGAATTATGCCGGATGTGGTTCATCATGTAACAGTCATAACCTAGGGTGACACTGAATTAGCTCCAATTCATCGATGTAATGTAGGCATGTATTCCGTATATAGTCATACATGCTTATGGAAAAGAACTTGCATGACATCTTTTGTCCTGCCCTCCCGTGGCAGCGGGGTTCTATTGGAAATTAAGGGATATTAAGGCCTCCTTTTAATAGAGTACCGGACCAAAGCACTAACACATAGTGAATACATGAACTCCTCAAACTACGGTCATCACCGGGAATGGTCCCGACTATTATCACTTCGGGGTTGCCGGATCATAACACATAGTAGGTGACTATAGACTTGCAAGATAAGATCAAGAACTCTCATATGTTGATGAAAACATAATAGGTTCAGATCTGAAATCATGGCACTCGGGCCCTAGTGACAAGCATTAAGCATAGCAAAGTCATAGCAACATCAATCTCAGAACATAGTGGATACTAGGGATCAAACCCTAACAAAACTAACTCGATTACGTGATAAATCTTATCCAACCCATCACTGTCCAGCAAGCATACGATGGAATTACTCACGCACGGCAGTGAGCATCATGAAATTGGTGATGGAGGAAGGTTGATGATGACGATGGCGACGGATTCCCCTCTTCGGAGCCCCGAACGGACTCCAGATCAGCCCTCCCGAGAGAGTTTCGGGCTTGGCGGCGGCTCAGTATCGTAAAATGTGATGAATCCTTCTCCCTGGTTTTTTCTCCCCGAAAGTGAATATATGGAGTCAAGGTTGAGGTCGGTGGAGCCTCAGGGGGCCCACGAGGAAGGGGGTGCGCCTAGGGGGGCAGGCACGCCCCACCCTCGTGGACAGGTGGAGGCCCCCCTGACGTGGATCTTTCTTCCAGTATTTTTTATATATTCCAAAATAATTCTTTGTTGATTTTCAAGTCATTCCGAGAACTTTTATTTCTGCACAAAAATAACACCATGGCAATTCTGCTGAAAACAACGTCAGTCCTGGTTAGTTCCATTCATATCATGCAAGTTAGAGTCCAGAACAAGGGCAAAAGTGTTTGGAAAAGTACATACGACGAAGACGTATCAGGCGCAGGTCACCCGCGGCCGAAGGGCGGTCGCGAGTGCCCTGGAAGTTGGCGATGAAGCGGTCACGCATCTCACCCCAGGAGGAGATTGATCGCGTGGGCAGGTTTAGGAGCCACGAGCGAGCGCCATCCTTGAGAATCATGGGAAACAAGTTCACCATGACCCTTCCGTCGTTGTTGACTGCCTCGATGCCCAGCTCGTAGAGCTGCAGGAAGTCCGTGGGGTCGAGGGTGCCGTCGTAGCGCGGAGGCGGATCCGGCTTGAACTTGCCTGGCCAAACGACGGTGCGCAGCTCGGGGGTGAAGGTGCGGCAGCCTGCTGTGGCCACCAGGGCCCTCTGCAGAGGCAGAGCCTGCCCTTGATGTCCGCGCGCCACCGCTGCAGGCGGCACGCGGTCTTGTCGTGGTGGCGCCGGGAGAGCAGGAGCATTTTCTTGCGTTTGAGGGACTGATGTCTACTACACAACCTTCTTCTTGTAGACGTTTTTGGGCCTCCAAGTGCAGAGGTTTGTAGGACAGTAGCAAATTTCCCTCAAGTGGGTGACCTAAGGTTTATCAATCTGTGGGAGGCGCAGGATGAAGATGGTCTCTCTCAAACGACCCTGCAACCAAATAACAAAGAGTCTCTTGTGTCCCCAACACACCCAATACAATGGTAAATTGTATAGGTGCACTAGTTTGGCGAAGATATGGTGATACAAGTGCAATATGGATGGTAGAAATAGGTTTTTGTAATCTGAAAATATAAAAACAGCAAGGTAGCAAGTGGTAAAAGTGAGCATAAACAGTATTGCAAAGCTAGGAAACAAGGCCTAGGGTTCATACTTTCACTAGTGCAAGTTCTCTCAACAATAATAACATAATTGGATCATATAACAATCCCTCAACATGCAACAAAGAGTCACTCCAAAGTCACTAATAGCGGAGAACAAACAAAGAGATTATGGTAGGGTACGAAACCACCTCAAAGTTATCCTTTCTGATCGATCTATTCAAGAGTTCATAGTAAAATAACACAAAGCTATTCTTTCCGTTTGATCTATCATAGAGTTCTTAATATAATAACACCTTAAGACACAAATCAACCAAAACCCTAATGTCACCAAGATACTCCAATGTCACCTCAAGTATCTGTGGCTATGATTATACGATATGCATCACACAATCTCAGATTCATCTATTCAACCAACACAAAGAAGTTCAAAGAGTGCCCCAAAGTTTCTATCGGAGAGTCAAGATGAAAACGTGTGCCAACCCCTATGCATAAGTTCACGAGGTCACGGAACTCGCAAGTTAATCACTAAAACATACATCAAGTGGATCACGTGATATCCCATTCTCACCACAGATAAGCACATGCAAGACATACATCAAGTGTTCTCAAATCCTTAAAGACTCAATTCGATAAGATAATTTCAAAGGGATAACTCAATCCATTACACGACAGTAGAGGGGAGGAACATCATAAGATCCAACTATAATAGCAAAGCTCGCGATACATCAAGATCGTGCCAAATCAAGAACACGAGAGAGAGAGAGAGAGAGAGAGAGAGAGAGAGAGATCAAACACATAGCTACTGGTACATACCCTCAGCCCTGAGGGAGAACTACTCCCTCCTCATCATGGAGAGCGCCGAGATGATGAAGATGGCCACCGGAGAGGGATTCCCTCCTCCGGTAGGGTGCCGAAACGGGTCTAGATTGGTTTTCGGTGGCTACAGAGGCTTGCGGCGGTGGAACTCCCGATCTAGGTTTCTTGCTGGAAGTTTTGGGTTATATAAGAGGTGTTGGAGTTGGGAACAAGTCAGGAGGGTCCCGGAGGTGGCCACGAGGTAGGGGGCACGCCCCCACCCTCATGGTGGCCTCGGGACTCTTCTGGCCCATCTCCAATACTCCGTGGGCTTCTTCTGGTCCAAAAATGATCTCCGTGAAATTTCAGGTCAATTGGACTCCGTTTGGTTTTCCTTTTCTACGATACTCAAAAAGAACGAAAAAACAGAAACTGGCATTGGCACTAGGCTCTAGGTTAATAGGTCAGTCCCAAAAGTCATATAAAATATCATATAAAACATCCAAGGTTGATAATATAATAGCATGGAACAATAAAAAATTATAGATACGTTGGAGACGTATCAAGCATCCCCAAGCTTAACTCCTGCTCGTCCTCGAGTAGGTAAATGATAAAAATAGGATTTTTGATGTGGAATGCTACCTAACATATTTATCCATGTAATTTTCTTTATTGTGGCAAGAATATTCAGATCTGAAAGATTCAAGACAAAAGATTAATATTGACATAAACATAATAATACTTCAAGCATACTAACAAAGTAATCATGTCTTCTCAAAATAACATGGCCAGAGAAAGCTATCCCTACAAAATCATATAGTCTGGCTATGCTCTATCTTCATCACACAAAATATTTAAATTATGAACAACCCCGATGACAAGCCAAGCAATTGTTTCATACTTTTGATGTTATCAAACTTTTTCAATCTTCACGCAATACATGAGCGTGAGCCATGGACATGGCACTATAGGTGGAATAGAATGGTGGTTGTGGAGAAGACAAAAAGGAGAAGATAGTCTCACATCAACTGGGCGTATCAATGGGCTATGGAGATGCCCATCAATAGATATCAATGTGAGTGAGTAAGGACTTCCATGCAACGGATGCACTAGAGCTATAAGTGTATGAAAGCTCAAAAAAGAAACTAAGTGGGTGTGCATCCAACTCGCTTGCTCACGAAGGCCTAGGGCATTTTGAGGATGCCCATCATTGCAATATACAAGCCAAGTTCTATAATTAAAGTTTCCCACTAGTATATAAAAGTGACAACATAGGAGACTCTCTATCATGAAGATCATGGTGCTACTTTGAAGCACAAGTGTGGTAAAAGGATAGTAGCATTTCCCCTTCACGCTTTTTCTCTCATTTTTTTTTATTTTTTTTGTTTTTTTATTTGGGCCTTTTATCTTTTTATGGCCTCTTTTTTTCTCCCTTTTTTTATTTTTCGTCCGGAGTCTCATCCCGGCTTGTGGGGGAATCATAGTCTCCATCATCCTTTCCTCACATGGGACAATGATATAATAATGATGACCATCACACTTTTATTTACTTACAACTCAAGAATTACAACTCGATACTTAGAACAAAATATGACTCTATATGAATGCCTTTGGCGGTGTACTGGGATGTGCAATGACTAATGACTGACGTGTATGAAAAAATTATGAACGGTGGCTTTGCCACAAATACGATGCCAACTACATGATCATTCAAAGCAATATGAAAATGATGGAGCATGTGATAATAAATGAAACGGCGGAAAGTTGCATGGCACTATATCTCGGAATGGCTATGGAAATGCCATAATAGGTAGGTATGGTGGCTGTTGTTGGATCACACGGTATGCTACGCTAGCGCCAAATAAAATTTTCTACCGCGCACCCAAGATCATGCTGCTGGAAATAGATCACGGGATCGGGTTTAGCACTAGAAGCGCAGTCACCGCAGCGCAAATAGAGTTGGTGATGTGTGTAGCCGATCTCCCGGGCCGTCTCCTCCTCGCGTTTCCGATCTCCCGCGAACAGCGAAGACCCGTGAACGGTGATCTCCCACAAACGGCACCTCGTGGTTCCCTCGAACGGTTCGTCCAAGCACCGCAGATGCGATGCCTCCAAGGTATCCACGCGTACGGGGAGCAGCGTCCACTACTAGGAAAAGGCCTACTAATGGCGCACCTAATTTGGCCATTAATGACGCATTAGTGGTGCGCCATTAGTAGCATGCCATTAGTATATTTTACTAATGGCGCACCACTGGTGCGCCATTAGTATCTGGTATACTAATGGCGCACCCCAGATGCGCCATTAGTATATACAACAGTGCACCATTAGTATGCCTCCCAGGGGGCCATGTATACCCAGGTGCTTTGGCATACTAATGGCGCACGACAGCAAGATGCACCATTAGTAACTTCAGCATACTAACGGTGCACTGTTTAGTGATGCGCCATTAGTACCCTTTGGCATACTAATGGCGCACTATGATGTGATGCGCCATTAGTATGAATATTAGGTTTTTTTTATTTTTTAATTTTCTGTTTTTTGCACAGGTTACAAAATGTATAATTGGACAAAATATAGACAGCGCACATCAACAACAGATTCATCGAATACAATAGAAGATTAGTCTCTGAATACAATTCATCATTTTAGTCTCTGAATACAAGTCATCATATTAGTCTCCGAATTGAAAAGACCGAACAAAGATAGAACATTATATTACAAGTCTCGAGACCGCGAGTTTGTCTTCACATTACAAGTCGATATCGATCATCTAAACTACCATCACATAGAAGAGAGCTGCGGTCATCACGATGAGCATCATCACGATGAAACTCGTCTTCATCCGGTTCCTCCAACGCTCCCTCCCCTCTCCCGCTAGATAGCGGGCGTATGTAGATTCGGCCTCGGCCCTAGTGGCATACCCTTTGTAACTGTTACCGCTGAATCGGTGAACCTGTCTCCGACACTCCTCCCAGTCGTCGTAGACTCCGGGAAACTTACCCTTGTACATGACATACCACGGCATCGCTATGCAGTAGCCAAACGAAACGTTAGTACCAATTCACAGACAATACATAAGCAATATATAAGTATGCAATAGAACGATCGGAAGAGAAAAGCAAGACATTAATAGCATCGATTACATCTTAAGTTGAACGACTCTCGAAACCAAAGAGACATACTACAAGTTCATTAAAGTTTAATTACAACATGAGCCAATCGATGTTTCAGAACTAGACACAACATCACTGCTTTCGACTCGACTCAAGGGACCGGAGCGTGGATGAAGCCGCCGTCTATCGTGGGAGTCATGAAAGAACGGGCGTTGTCAGCCTGCATTTGTAGGATTGTGTCGATGTCACTGTTGGACGGTTGATTTCTGAGGTAGAACTGCCCCGCGGTACGAAGGACATCTTGATGGATGATTTCCACAAACTCCGACTGGATGCGAAAGAATTCTTGTCTGATGTCCGCGTCCTGGATTGCCGACACGCTCACGGCCCAATCTTTGAGTCTACTCGGTAGCAGAAGTTGATGATGGTCCCGTACGATCGCCCGCATGTGATGGATGGCGTAGTAGGTACCCTTCTGACCGCCAGGCGGCTGCTTGACGCAGCAGAACATCGTTTTGTGGGAGAACACGTGCTTGCCGTACTTACGAATAGGCCTGGTGAAGGTGCCTCCAGATTTGACGTAGCCGGGGAGAACATCATCAAGAACCTTCTTGACATTTGTGTAGTCTATGTTCGACTGACGGTCCGGGTCGAAATACGTGGCCATGGAATATTTGGGGCTTAGGAGGATGAGCGTGCAATGTGTGTCACTGCAGAAAACACGGAATGTTAAAAGAAAAACGATCGAAATCTAAGAATTCATATGTTACGGGGCGGTTGAGGGGAGGACTTACTCGGGAAAGTAAGGCACGAGGAAGTTATCCTTATCTTGGTTTGCCAGAATGACGCCTTCGAGGTAAGAACTCGCGACTTGCCGGTCCCCAGCGCTGCCCAAGATCTTGGCACGCATGTAGAAGGGGTCGACTATCATGATGTCCGGGGTCTTGTCGCAAATGATCCGCATCTCCATACTCAGTGAAAATAGCCGAACGAAGGTGTAGTGCAGCGGATGAAGGTTCAACATAGCATGGATGTCATCAAACCGCAGGACGATCGTACCCCCGATGGAGTTATCCACAAAGCCCTTGCCCTCTGGCACCTTGGCCGCGAAAACTGGGTATGCCACATCCTTCTCTCCAAGACGCCGCTTCTCCAAAGAAAGAACACTGTCATGTAGACTCCGCATAGCACCGGTTGCAGCATCGAGCATATTTCTCGGTAGCATCGGCCTACCCGTATTTCCCTGACAAAGTTCCTGGTCTGCTTGTCACCGTATTTATCGAAGAGGGGCGGTAGGCCTTGCTCGGCACGGTCCGCCTCCTCCTTGTCCCATATAGGCTCCGCCACTCTGTAACCGCCGGGACCGAGTGTGTGTTCCCCTAAGTTCAGCTCTCGCATTTATTTCCCCCATTTACTTTATTCGGAGTTTGCGGTGCTCGAGCAATTGATCTTGAAGTCATTGTAGTCATCTTCGGTGATCGAAGGATTTTTCTCCTTGATCTTCTCATAACTCTCACCTTTCTCGATAATTCTCTTCACTTTGCTTTTCCAAGTAGACAGGGCCTTGATCATCTTCGTGAGGGCAACATTGTTCATTTTATTCCCTTTGAGGCTTGTGTTTTCAAATTCAGCGGGGAACTTGTATCGTTCATGCAGCTTCGTGAAGAGGAGGTTGCGCAAATTCCCTCGGTCAGGATGCCTCAGGTTCTCGGTGTTGATCGAGACCGTGCTCCGGAGAATGCACCCGAGCTAAAGCGAGTACCCCTTGACTATTCGTTCGGGCGCCGTTGGATTCCCGTCGGAGTCCACTTCAGTAACTTCCTCCTTGAGGGTGCGGAGTACGGTCCGGCGCCGGTCCTTCCATTGCCTCTTCGGTTGGCTGCCATCTGTGCGTGCGCCGCCATCATCAGTGGTGGCATCCTCGGCGGCACCATCAGTGGTGGCATCAGTGGGGTCATCCTCGGCGGTACCATCAGTGGTCTCAGGATCGGTGGGGAAGGCGGCATCCTCATACAAGTGAGGTTGTTCCTCCATCTCCTGGGATAGCTCCCAGAATTTCTTGCCGCCCGAACCCCCGGCCTCATCGTTGTTGGCCATGTTTCTCTATAAATAGGAACAAAGTTTGGTCAAAAAGTTGGTTATTGTCAAGGAACAAGATCTCTAAGTTGACCAAATAACCTAATTCTCGAGGAATGTCGCCAAAAAGTTGGTTATTGTCAAGGAACAATTGAGAGATGTTTGTGATATTACCTAGGTGTTTTGGGATAGAACCTGTTAGTGTGTTGTTGCTAAGGTCCAAGTCAACGTTCTCAGGGTAACCTAGTTGTTGAGGGGTGTGTCTAGAAAGTTGGTTGCTGCAAAGATACAAGGTTGTGAGTTTGGTCAAATTGCCTATGATGTTTGTGATATTGCCTTGGATCTTGAAGGCACTGTTGCATGATGCAGTGGTACAGCCAGCATGGGACCTCATCTTTGTAGGCTAATTTTCTAGATTGTAACACTGGGATTTGTGCACAAGCTAAGATAGCTAAGACAGTAGCTTCCTTGCAACCCACAAAAGACAAAGGAAAGGGGTGAAAAGGGGGAGATGGTTAGCTTTGATGAGCAGGCAACATCTTCCTAACCCCCTTCTTCTTGTCTCCTCTCACTATCTCTCTCACACACATGGCAAGCAAGGGTGTCTGAGTGTGTGAAAAAAATACTAAACTAATCCAACCACTAAAGCAAATTAATTTTTATTTCGGTTGAGAATCGGGCACCTTCTAGGTCAAGAAAATTGGGCATGACCTTTGCTAATTTTCTTGACCTAGGAGTGCCCCATTTCTCAATCGAAACGGAAATTAATCAATGTTTCAGGAGAAAGGGGTCATTTTAGAAGATCACAAGTAGCAGCAGCATCACTTGACAAAATCACAACTAGCAGCAGCATCACAAGTAGTACAGCAGCAACATCATCACAAGTAGTACAGTAGCAGCATCATCACAAGTAATACACTTAGCTACCAGTTCAGAAATACAGCTAAGATAAGATCATCACCACATTTTAGAAACATATCTCATCATTTTCATTCTTGCAGATAAGATCATCATCACATTTCAGAAATACAGCTTCATAGGTTGTTCTCTGTATGCAAGCACAAGTGACATGAAAATGCTTGGCAATAGCACAAGTGACATGAAAATTCAGGAGTAGGAGATCACAAAAGTACAGTCCACAGGTTACTCCAAGTTTTTGAATTTCCAGTAAATTTTCTGTAAGAAAAGAACTAAAAGAAAAGAAATCCTAGGGTTAAAAAATCTGGAGCAAGTCCTAGCAGAACCACAAAATGTTCATCTACTCAAATTAATGTCCAAACAGTGTCATATGTGAAATTAACCTGTCATGTTCACTGCTCAAACATGAAGTACCAGTGTCATATCTGAAATTAACCTGTCATCTACTCAAATTAAAGTACTCAATTTTCTGCCTCAAACAGTCAACGGGGTCAAAAAGCATGTAATCAACATAAACAACAATGCAGCATGTCCCCCAGATGTGAGTTTTACTCCAGTTAAGCATAGACCCAGTTTTATGCCCTAACTTGCAATTTTGTGCATGGACATTCAAATCATAAGTGCACAAGTCAGTCGATTTTACAGATACTTTCCCTGATGCAGGCTAACATGTATTCCACAGGGAAACATATGCATTTGTACCAATACTAGTTTACCAGAAAAATAGAAAATGATGGGTATACATATAGATGGCTACTGCAACTGATTCTGAATAAATAAGCACACACACAGCTTAAACAACAACATAAGCTAATACATGTCCCTTGAAAATCTGCATGTACCTACAAGCCAAATTTGGAGCCTTGTACTGCAATGCAGGACCAAATAACATCACACAAGGTAACTGCAACTGATTCCTGAGCAGTCGATGAACATACAAGCATGTATTGTAAGCACCAATTTGTAACTAGGCTACATGTCCCTTGAAAATCATCATGTACATACAAGCCAATTTGAAAGCTCACGGGGGCAGTGGGGCACGGGGAGGATGTCGGGGACGACGACGACGCAGGGGAGGAGGCGACGAGGTCCGGGTGGTGGTGGTGCTCCGGCGACGGTGGTGTGGACGGGGCGGCGTCTGGGCCGCGGCGACGAGGGCGGCGGGGCGATGGGCGCAGGGGCAAGGCGCCCCGATCCAGATCGCGTTTGGGAGGAGACGAGGACGACGGGGCGGCATCGCAGCGTCGGGGCGGCGTCGAGGCGGCGGGGCATCGGCGTCGGGAGAGGAGAGGGGAAGGGGATCGAGGGCGAGGGCGAGGGAGAGAGAGGGGATAGGGAGGGGCCGGGGAGGAAATATGGATGGCACAATACTAATGGCGCACCTCACCCTGATGCGCCATTAGTAGTTTTTTTCTTATAGCAATGGCACAATACTAATGGCGCACCACCCCTCGGTGCGCCATAAGTACATCCATACTAATGGCACACCTCACCGTGGTGCGCCATTAGTTTTTTTTTTGATTTCTGCTCGAGCCAACAGGTTATCTTCCACCTGACCTGATCCACACCAAGTCCCCTCTACTAGCTCGACTGGTCAGCAGCCAGTTCTCACACCAGGAGGTCCTGGGTTTGATTCCCATGCTCCACAATTTTTTTATGCATTTAAAATGTTGTTTGATACTTATTTGTGTTTAAATATGTTCAAACTTGTTTAAATCATAACAGTAATATTTTTTTATAAGACAGTAATAATTTTTTAAAAAATATCATCAAACTGTAATGCCGGTCGAGCGGGAGAGGGTGCGCGGAGTGCGGGGGGTCGGCGGCGGCGGCCGGTGGACCGAGGGGTGCTCGGCAGCGAGGGGGACCGGATCTAGCAAGGTGGGATAGCGACCGAGATGGAGGGGATCGAGATCGAGTGTCCATGAAATTTAAAAATATTCATGATAGTTCAAAAAGTGCCCATGAAATACAATCGAGAAATGAAGGCTACAATTTAAATACAATCGATCTTAGCTAGCTATCTGTTCACAATCTTCTTGCCCTTCTTTTTCGCAAATGGAGTTCTTCTGTGGAACGGACGTCCTTTAGGTAGGGTGGTCCTGCTTCTTCTTGTGGTGTATGCTGCTACTTCATCATCGTCGTCATGTTCGATCCTCGGGTCGCCGTACTTGTCGAAGTCTTGCTCATTGGCTACTCCATCCATTCCGATGATCTTCCTTTTTCCTCTCCTCACGACAACACGACTGGGCTTTGACGGGTCGGTAATGAAGAAGCATTGGTCCACTTGGGAAGCCAGTACCCATGGCTCATTTTTCGCGGTGACGTTTGCGCTCGCGGTCTTGGATTTGGCTTCGGGTATAACCGTCTTCTTTTAGGACGCTCTTGGCCCATCAGACACGGAACATCGGGACCTTCTCTCCAGCGTAGCTCAGCTCCCAGATCTCCTCGATCCTTCCGTAGTATCTGTCCTTGTCGTTACCGGTGTAGGATTCCATCGTTACCCCGGAGTTCTGATAACCATCGCTCTTCATGTCCTTGGCCTTGGTGTAGAATGTGTAGCCGTTGATATCGTATGCCTCATAGGTCATCAGGTTGTGCTCGGCGCCCTGTGACAAGGCGAATATGAGTTGTTCTTCCGCGGAAGAATCCTCATGTAAAGGGTACGACAGAAGCTTCTGCTTGAACCAACGCGTGAAACATGAGTTGTGCTCTTTGAGTATATCTCCGTCCGTCCTCTGTTGGCCTCGGTCATTGTACATCTTCTTAATAAAGGTTTTGTGATGTACCACCCAAGGATCGACCACGTCTATGTGTTGTAGCGCAACTAGGTTTGCTCTTTCAAAGTCGGCGAGTTGACCCTCGAAGTCGACATGCATTTCGCGACGACCCTCACGGTGACCCCATCTAGCGAGCCTGCCGAGGTGCCTGTTGACGGGTAGACCAACGGGGTTCTCGATGCCTAGATAATTCATGCAGTAGGAGATGCACTCTTCGGTCAGAAAGCCCCTGGCTATGCTTCCCTTTGGACGTGACATGTTGCGAACGTATCCTTTGATGACACCATTCATCCTTTCGAACGGCATCATGCTGTGCAGGAACGTCGACCCGATTTGGATGATATCGTCCATGATATGGACCAGCAGATGCACCATAACGTCAAAGAATGCGGGCGGGAAGTACATCTCAAGCTCGCATAGTATCACCACGATCTCTTCCTGTAGCCTTCTGAGTTGCCTCACGCCAATAGGCTTCCGAGAGATGACGTCGAAAAAGTTGCATAGGCCAAATAGGGTTTCACGGACATGCGCGTCCATGATCCCACGGATTGCAACTGGAAGTATCTGCGTCATCAGCACGTGACATTCGTGAGACTTCATCCCGCTGAACTTCAGCTTCGCTGGGTCTAGGTATCTGCTAATCTTCCCCGCGTAACCATAAGGAAGTTTTACTCCTACGAGGCAGGTGAAAAACTTCTCGATCTCCTACTGACTTAGAGTGAAGCACACGGGAGGGTAGTCATTTCCGGTCTTCTTGGCCTTTTTGCCTTTGCGACGACTTTCCGTGTCCTGCTTCGCCTCATCATCATCATCATCATCATCATGATCATCATATATAGCGTGAAGCTCCTGCCTGATGCCCATTGATTTCAAGTCTGCCCTTGCTTTCGGCCCATCTTTGGTCCTCTCTGGCATGTTGAGCAGGGTACCAAGCAGACTCTCGCACATGTTCTTCGTGATATGCATGACATCAAGGCTGTGAGGCACACGGTGGATCTTCCAGTACGGCAAGTCCCAGAAAACAGACCTCGTTTTCCATACCTTCAGCAGCGGCTCTGGCGCCTTTCGCTTCTTTCCCGGCTCTGGCGCCTTTTGCTTCTTTCCCGGCAGTGGGCAGTCTCTCCAATTTTTCAACAGCTCGTCTATTTCCTCACCGCTCCTCGTACGCGGGCGTCCTCGGGGTTCGGTTTCACCATCGAACAAATCCTTGCGTTTTCTCCACGGGTCATCGTTGTGAAGCCACCTTTGATGTCCCATGAACACGGTTTTCGAAGACCCGGGATCTCTATCTAGCTGGCGATACGTTGTGTCATCCATGCACCTGACGCATCCATAAAATCCGTGGACCACCTGCCCCGTGACATATCTGTAACCGAGATAGTCATGCACCGTCGTGAGCAGCGCGGCTCTCATAGGGAAATATTCTTTCTCTGCGGCGTCCCACGTATTGGCTGGCGTTTTCCACAGCGTGTCAAGCTCCTCTTTCAGCAGCCCCAGATACAGATTGATGTCGTTCCCTAGTTGTTTCGGTCCTTCAATTAGCATACTCATGTGAATGTACTTCCTCTTCATGCACAACCAGGGGGGAAGGTTGTACATCCACACAAACACAGGCCAGGTGCTATGTGTGCTTCTCTGGCTGCCAAACGGATTGACTCCATCGGTGCTCGCGCCCAGCACGATGTTCCTTGGATCGTTCCCAAATTCTGGGTCTTCGAAGTTCAACGCTTGCCACTGGCTCGCATCCTTAGGGTGACTCAGCATCTTGTCTTTTTATCTATCTCCGGATCATTTGCGTCATCTTCTCGCTTCTTTTCCTCCCTATCCGCGTGCCAACGCAGGAGCTTTGCTACCTTAGGGTCCGCGAAATACCGCTGCAGACGAGGAGTGATCGGAAAGTACCACACCACTTTTCGAGGAGCTTTCTTCCTCTTCTTGTATCGAGTGACGCCGCACACCGGACATATGGTAGACTCCGCGTGCTCGTCCCGATAAATGATGCAATTGTTCATGCACACATGGTATTTCACGTGCGGTAAATCCAGAGGACACACGATTTTCTTCGCCTCCTCCAAACTAGTCGGGCACTTGTTCCCCTTGGGAAGACGTTCGTGCCAAAATGACATGTTCTCGTCGAAGCATGCGTCAGTCATTTTGTGTTTTACCTTCATCTCCAGAGCCATGAGCGTTACTTTCAGGCGGGTATCCTCGGGCCTGCATCCTTCATACAATGGAGTAACCGCGTCTAACTCAAGTTGATCCATCTTGGCTTTCTCTCGGGCGGCAACTCTTGCGTTATCCGTCTGCTTGAGAAGCAGCTCTTGAATATGAGGGTCCTGCACCCAGCCCATCGATGGTCCAACGTCATCTGCTCTGCCGGCATCATCATCTTCATGATCATGCCTGTCGTCTGCTCCGGCATCTTCCTCATCATCATGTCCTGCATCTTCTACATGATGACTATGTACAGCATCACCGTCGTGATCATCTCTTGGAGATTCTTCGTCTTCTCGCCCGCCCAAGCCGCGGTGGTTGTCTTGCTGCCCTTCCTCATTTCTTGCCCAGCCCCCATGGACGACTTCGTAGTCATCTTCATCACCTTGCCATCGATAGCCATCCATGAAACCACGCAAGAGCAGGTGGTCCCGCACCTGCCCGAATTCCGGGTCCGCAATAAGGCTCTTCAGCTTGCATCTTCGACACGGACATCTTATCTCCGTCTCGTTCTTTTGAAGCATCTCGGCCTTCGCGGACCTCAAAAACCTATTCACGATGCCTTCGGTCATCATGCGGACCATGGTCGCCTACGGGGTAGAGCAAAACGATATTTTAGAACCAAGAAAAAATTTGGCATGACTTTCCCTAAAAATAGGACCAAAAAGAATGCTTAATGCCAAAATTCTCGCCGAAACGGAAATGAATCAACATTCCGGCAAAATATTGGCAACTATCGCATTTCAAATACCGGTAGACCTCCAAACACAAACACATATGCAACACCACAAACATATGCAACACCAGGAACATACATAGATCTAGTTAGGCCATAAAAAGTGCATGTGCACATTGTTGTAGGGAGAACAACATAAATATAGCTTCCCCCCTTACTTACATATCAAAACAAGGTAATTTAACCACTTAAATTGAATGAATCTATGGTGGAAATGAGGTGAAAAAGAGGAGGCACCCGAGACAAGGAGGAGGTGGAGAGAATGAAGTGGGGAGAAAGTGAGTGTGGGTAGGAGAGGCTGTCCAAAATATCTTGTTGCTGCCCACTTACTAATGGCGCAGCAACTCTAAATGCGCCATTAGTAATCCAGGTTACTAATGGCGCACCTTCTGATGGTGCGCCATTAGTAGTTTTGCAAAAAAAAATACTAATGGCGCACTGTCCCACAGTGCGCCATTACTAGTTTAAACTAGTAATGGCGCATGGTGGAACAGTGCGCCATTAGTAGTTTTGCAAAAAAGGGAATAAAAAATATAATAAAAAAATAACATTAGTGGCGCACTTTCCGGCAGGTGCGCCATTACTAGTTACAACTAGTAATGGCGCACTGTGTCTGGATGCGCCATTAGTATGTTTGGACAGGCGCACTAGTTAAAATTTTTTTTTGATACTAATGGCGCACCCTGGGCCAGGTGCGCCATTAGTAGTTTCAACTCTAATGGCGTATCAGAAGGTGGTGCGCCATTAGTATATACTAATGGCGCACCGCTAGTCTGGTGCACCATTAGTGTCAATCCCATCTATAGCCCTTTTTCTAGTAGTGGTCGGGCGGCGGACTGCTAGGTCCAGTCGCACGGCATGGGCGTGGGGAGTGGCGGTGGCTAACCCGGGTTCCAGTTTGATTAACCCTAAGTGTTGTGCCCACTCCCCTTTATATAGACCTCTGAGATGGGCTCAACACTTGAGCCCACTAGGAGTCCACATCCATTTTACACTCGGATCCAATCTGAATGGGCTCCAACCCCTTAAGTGTGCAACCCTATAGGTTCACGTACACATGGACACGACCAGAGTCGATAGTTGGTAGCGGCTCCTAGCAAAACGTGCCATCTCCCATGTGGGCGTAAAGTCATTTGACGAACCTCAACAATGTGGCATATGCAACATTCCTTTTGCCTCATGATATTTGTTGTCGAGCTCAAGGCGAGTACTTGTCACCCTTGTGATAGCTCAACCACTCTTCTCAAAACCATGATACAGATTCCCGAACTGGGTTAAGACTTAACCCAAGTCACATGGCCATGCTTTCAGAATCAGATCAGGCGAGAGGGCGCAGAGAATATCTCTCCAAATAGGAGGGGCAAATCCCATATGGTCAACCATGTCTCGCGGCATGTCTCACGACTCACCTGAAAGGTACCTTTATAACTACCTAGTAACGGAGTAGCGTTTGATAGACCCTAAGTGAGTCGATCCTCATCCCGAGAAAATGCGAGGACCTCAGGTCTAGGACATAGCATATACATTGCACTTGAGACTAACAGATGACTATATCTCACTGCGTCTCAAAGTGGGTCTGTCCGGCTCGGTGATCTCCATCCCCGAGCCCATACTATCGGTTTAGCATCTCCATGCACATGACTTGTGAAACATAGTCATCAACCGAGTCGTATACTAGTCAAGGATATGTGTCTGCACAACCTTATCAACCAGGGACCATTAGAACAATCATCATACAATACATAGTTCCACAAACAAGTCACATATATACTTATTGATACATATCATTGATGATGTTCGAGGACAATACAAAGGACTCATGAATACATATGGAAATGTCATCATCACATGATTGCCTCTAGGGAATATCTCCAATAGTCTCCCACTGGTACTAGAGTCAATCATTTAGGCATCGTATGCCCATGGAGCTCATGTGCGCCTCATGTTTCGGCCGTGGGAGAGGCTTCGTCAATGGATCGACAACATTTGCATCTGTGTGTACCTTGCATATGTTTACATCACCTCTTTCGACAATGTCGCAAATAAGGTTAAAACGTCTGAGTATGTGTTGGGTTTTATGATGGTTTCGTGGTTCCTTGTCTTGTGCAATGGCACCATTATTATCACAATAGAGGTCCAATGGCTTAGGCGCGGCCTCAACCACACCAAGATTAGAAATGAAATTCTTCACCCAAACACCCTCTTCTGTAGCTTTAGCAGCTGCAATGTCCTCATCCTCTGTTGTAGAATCAGCTACCGTATCTTGCTTGGAGCTCCTCCAGCTCACTGCTCCTCCATTCAGAATGAACACAAACCCATATTGCGATCGACTATCATCCCTATGTGTTTGGAAACTAGCATCGGTGTAACTCTTTACAACGAGCTCACCCTCACCTCCATAAACCAGGAACATATCCTTAGTCCTTCTCAAGTACTTAAGGATATTCTTAACCGCTATCTCGTGACTCTCACCTGGATCAGCCTGGTATCTGCCCACCACGCTAAGAGCAAAACTGACATCGGGACGAGTACAGACCATAGCATACATGATGGACCCAACAGCTGAATCATGCGGAATCCCATCCATGCGTCTTTGCTCATCAGGAGTCGTAGGACTCTGAGTCTTGCTAAGACTAATGCCATGTGACATGGGCAAGAAACCTTTCTTGGCATCTTGCATGTTGAACCGCTTCAACACCTTGTTAATATATGCACTCTGGCTTAATCCAATAAGCCTTCTCGATCTATCTCTATAGATCTTGATTCCCAAAATGTAAGCTGCTTCTCCCAAGTCCTTCATAGAAAAACAATTTTTCAATGGGTCCTTGACAGATTCAAGCATTTGAACATCATTTCCAATCAATAATATGTCATCCACATATAAGATCAGAAATGCAATTGAGCTCCCACTGACCTTCTTGAATACACCATGATCACATTCATTCTTGATGAAGCCAAACTCTTTGATGGCTTCATTAAAACAAATGTTCCAATTCCGAGATGCTTGTCTTAATCCATAAATGGATCTCTGAAGCTTGCATACCATGCTAGACTTCTCTGGATCGACAAAACCCTCGGGTTGTGTCATATACACATCCTCGGTTAAATTTCCATTAAGGAAAGCCGTTTTGACATCCATCTGCCATATTTCATAGTCGAAATATGCTGCTATAGCAATAATGATCCGAATTGATTTAGGCATCGCTACCGGTGAGTAAGTCTCATCGTAGTCAACTCCTTCAACTTGTCGATAACCTTTAGCAACAAGTCGAGCCTTACGGACTGTGACATTTCCGTCCATATCAGTTTTCTTCTTAAAGATCCACTTGCACTCAATGGCTCATACGCCATCTGGCAGATCAACCAAGTTCCAAAGTTGATTGTCATCCATGGACTTTAATTCGAATCTCAAGGCCTCAAGCCATAACTCGGAATCAGGGCTCTCCATTGCTTCCGCATACGTAGTCAGCTCGTTATTCTCCAAGAACAACACATTGCAGTCATGCAAATTGCGTAACCTTTCCGACCTCCGTGGAACCGGCGTCGACTCCACCACGGGTTCCCTGACTAATTCCTTTGTGACAGAATCACCTACCGGAACGTCCCCATGTGGTTCTCGAATTTCTTCGAGTCGGACCGTCCTCCCACTAGCCTTCCGATTAAGAAACTCTTAAGGAAAACTCCATGTTGATCGACAAACACTTTGGCCTCCTCATGGTTGTAGAAGTAATATCCCACGAATATGCACTTGTCCGATTTGGGTGTG
Source organism: Triticum dicoccoides (assembly GCF_002162155.2). NCBI lineage: Eukaryota > Viridiplantae > Streptophyta > Magnoliopsida > Poales > Poaceae > Triticum > Triticum dicoccoides. The sequence continues at coordinate 467,003,525 of NC_041382.1, read as the reverse complement.
AGCTTGTCCGACTGGAGTCGTTTGACATATGCTTCACATCCCCAAATTTTTAGAAAAGACAAACTGTGACTCTTCGCAGTCCATATCTCATATGGTGTCTTATCTACGTTCTTATATGGTACCCTGTTTAGTGTGAAAGCTGTAGTTTCTAGAGCGTATCCCCAAAATGACAAGGGTAAATCCGACTGACTCATCATTGATCGGACCATGTCCAACAGAGTCCCATTCCTTTGTTCTGACACACCATTTCTCTGTGGCGTACCCGGGGGAGTCAGCTATGGAACTATTCCATGACTCTTAAGATTATCATCAAACTCCTGGATCATATACTCACCACCACGATCAGATCGTAGAAGTTTGATTTTCTTGCCGAGTTGATTTTCCACTTAGTTCTGAAACTCCTTGAACTTTTCAAAAGTTTCCGACTTGTGCCTCATCAAGTAGACATATCCATATCTACTCAAGTTGTCGGTAAAAGTCACGAAGTATTGGAAACCACCTCTGGCTGTCGTGCGCATTGGTCCACATACATCACTATGTATAAGTTCCAACAGCTCGGATGCCCTCTCACAACTCTTTGCAAAAGGAGTCTTAGTCATCTTGCCGAGTAGGCAAGACTCACATGTCACGAATGATTCAAAATCAAACAAAGTTAGGATTCTATCATCATGGAGCTTCTTCATGCGCTTTTGACTAATGTGTCCTAGTCGACATTGCCAAATGTAAGTCGAATTTATCTCATTAGGCTTATGCCTCTTGACATCTATGTTATAGACTGATTCACCTTCAAGATGTAGGATAAATGACCCATTCACAACGGGTGCAAAGCCATGAAACATATTATTCAAGTAAATTGAACAACATATTATTCAAGTAACATGAGGCAGAAATAATGTTTCGACTCAAAGCAGGAACATAATAACAATTATCAAGTTCCATTACAAATTCTGAAGGTAAATTAAGTTGCATAGTGCCGACGGCCAATGCAGCAACTCTTGATTTATTCCCGACGCGAATGTCAACTTCTCCTCTTGCGACATTCCTAGTTCTGCTTAGCCCCCGCATCAAGTTGCATATGTGAACAACCGATCCGGTATCATATACCCAAGAGCTACTAGAAACATCAGCAAGATAAATGTATATAACATATACAACAAGTGTACCTGAAGAAGAAGTCATACTTCCAGTCTTTTTGCCCTTCTCGGCAAGCCACTTGCTGCAGTTCCTTTTCCAGTGTCCGGGTTCCTTGCAATGAAAGCAAATACTCCCCGAAGTCGTCCCTGACTTAGGCGCAGCGGCTGCAGTTGGAGTTGCCTCCTTCTCTTTGCCCTTTGCCTTAGACTTTTTCTTGGACCAACTCTTCTTGAACTTAGCCGAGTTCTGCACCATCAACACTTGATGATGCATACCTTTCTTGATATCCTGCTTTGCCACTTTGAGCATCCCATGCAATTCAGTGAGCTTCTTTTCCATCCCATGCATATGGTAGTTCGAGATGAACGACCCATAGCTATCCGAAAAAGAACCCAGAATTGTATCTGTGGACAACTCATCCCCAAGTGGGAAGCCCAGCCTATCCAGAGCTTGCATGTACCCGATCATCTTGATCACATGCGGGCTCAGTGGATCACCCTCTTTCAGCTTAAAATCCATTAAGGATCGCCAGACGTTGAACCTTTCGGTCCTAGCCTGCATTTGAAACATGATCTTAAGGTTCTCGATCATATCGAAAGCCTAAATATTTTCGAACTGCTGCTGCAGATCGGGCTCCATAGAAGCCAACATGAGACAGCTGGTCTCGTTTGATTCATCAATGAGTTTCTGGTAGGCATTTCTGGCTATGGCATTAGCATTATTGGCAGGTTCCTCTAGAAGCGGATTCTCTAGAACTTGTGCCATTTTCTCATGCCTAAGAACAATTCTCAGGTTTCTATACCAGGTGGTAAAGTTTGTTCCATTCAATTTATCTTTTTCCAGGATTGATTTCAACGCAAAAGGGGTAACTTGAGCAGGTGGTGCCATTGATCTACAACAGAAATATGCAAAACACTAAGACATGTATTCATGAAGAGTAATTCATATTAAATATTTTAATAAGATCATTACTCCCACTAAAATCAACATCCCTCGGTTGATACTTAGTGATTCAAGATCCAAGATCAACATGTCAACTAGTGAGCTTTTGCATCACCGCTAGAGGACAAGATCACTCGGTAAGCAACTCTTGCTAATCGTATCTCCATACGACTCTTGTTGTTGGGGACATCTCATGCCTCGCCAACTCCTATGCCACGTAGCCCAAAACTATTTTGATAGCCACGACAAGTCAACCAATGCTTCGCGTGTAAGTGTCCGACACAAACCCGTCACTTCAAGGAGATCTAGTGGCACCCTAATTTCATAGGCCCGCCACTAAATATACTTGACATGTGAAGGTGCAGCAATTGGAGAGGCATTTGTACTTGACATTCTTTGAGGGATCACCCTACTTAAAACATCTACCATGCAAAAGGAAGGGTGCATAAAAGGGATAAACTTTCACAAGCAGTTTATGTATGTGTGATTTGGTATAGCCCCTTTTCACAGTGCGTGGTGATATCCATCTCCACGTGTGCAGTCTGCCCATGCATGGTTGTCCTCGTGGTGATCTCCATCTCCATGCCATGGTGTCAACCGCCAAGTGTTACATAAGGTACTATACTATTAAAAACTAATAGCTACTGAAAGTAAATTACATTACATGGCTTCTCATGTTGACACGCAGGTCATTAATAGGGACAACCATATGGCTCCTTCCGGTTGCCGCATTCATGACACGCAGGTCATGAAACAATAATATACAAGCAACATACATGGGCTATACCAAATCACAGTCATTCCCTACAAAAACGAGTCAGACGTTCTACCACCGAAGATAAAACCTCCTGAAACACTATCTTCCAAGCGGATTTTTGCCTAGACAGAAGTGCTGAAATCCTGTTCTAGTATTTCATCGCTAATCCAACTTTTTGTTAGCTTCAGTTTGATAGGTCGTGGAGCAAAATCGGAGTTCGTATGCAAAAGTTACAACCGTTTTACCGAGACCGCTCCAACAGATTTCAGCACCGCGGAAATCACATTTCCAGGGTGTTGATCTATGTTCCGATTTGATCAATCTCATTGATCTTCGCATGCTGCATCCGGATTTACGTTCCACTTTCTACCCTGCTAGCGGAAACCGACCGGTAGGGGTAAGTCGTGTCACGACCTCTGCGTCACGATCACGGAAATAAGATCACGAAACCAACCTTCAACACTGACATGCGCGACCGATCTCATCGACCCGCACTTGAACCGATCTACATATCTCATATGCATATCATCGGATCTATCACCACACAGCAGCGGCTCTAATACCACTGTTGGATCACATGGTACGCTATGCTAGCGCCAAATAAAATTTTCTACCGCGCACCCAAGATCATGCTGCTGGAAATAGATCACGGGATCGGGTTTACCACTAGACGCGCAGTCACCGCAGCGGAAGTAGAGTTGGTGATGAATGTAGCCGATCTCCCGGGCCGTCTCCTCCTCACGTTGCCGATCTCCCCCGAATAGCGAAGACCCATGAACGGTGATCTCCCGCGAATGGCACCTCGCGGTTCCCTCGCACGGTTCGTCCAAGCACTGCAGATGCGATGCCTCCAAGGTATCCACACATACGGGGAGCAGCGTCGAGCGGCGGACTGCTAGGTCCGGTCGCGCGGCATGGGCGTGGGGAATGGAGCTGGCTAACCCAGGTTCCCTTTTGATTAACCCTAAGTGGTGTGCCCACTCCCCTTTATATAGACCTCCGAGATGGGCTCAACACTTGAGCCCACTAGGAGTCCACATCCATTTTCCACTCGGATCCAATCTGAATGGGCTGCAACCCCTTAAGTGTGCGACCCTATAGGTTCACGTACGCATGGACACGACCAGAGTCGATAGTTGGTAGCGGATCCTAGCAGAACATGCCAACTCCCATGTGGATGTAAAGTCGTTTGACGAACCTCAACAATGTGGCATATGCAACATTCCTTTTGCCTCACAATATTTGTTGTCGAGCTCAAGGCGAGTACTTGTCACGACCTCTCTTCTCGAAACCATGATACAGATTCCCGAACTAGGTTAAGACTTAACCCAAGTCGCATGGCCATGCTTTCTGAATCTGATCACTTGAGAGGGCCCAGAGAATATCTCTCCAAATAGGAGGGGCAAATCCCATCTTGGTCAACCATGTCTTGCGGCATGTCTCACGACTCACCCGAAAGCTACCTTTATAACTACCCAGTAATGGAGTAGCATTTGATAGACCCTAAGTGAGTCAATCCTCATCCCGAGAACATGTGAGGACCTCAGGTCTAGGACATGGCATAGACATTGCACTTGGGACTAACAGATGACTACATCTCGCTGCGTCTCAAAGTGGGTCTATCCTGCTTGGTGATCTCCATCCCCGAGCCCATACTATCGGTTTAGCATCTCCATGCACATGACTTGTGAAACATAGTCATCAACCGAGTCGTATACTAGTCAAGGATATGTGTCCGCACAACCTTATCAACTAGGGACCATTAGAATAATCATCATACAATACATAGTTCCACAAACAAGTCACATATATACTTATTGATACATATCATTGATGATGTTCGAGGACAATACAAAGGACTCATGAATACATATGGAAATGTCATCATCGCATGATTGCCTCTAGGGCATATCTCCAATAGTTTTGAGGAAGGTAAATGGTGGGTTTATGGTACCGGCGAAAGTTGTGCGGTACTAGAGAGGCTAGCAATGGGGGAAGGGTGAGAGTGCGCATAATCCATGGGCTCAACATTAATCATAAAGAACTCACATACTTATTGCAAAAATCTATAGTTATCGAAACAAAGTACTACGCGCATTCTCCTAGGGGTAGATTGGTAGGAAAATACCATCGCTCGTACCCGGCCGCCACTCATAAGGAAGACAATCAATAAATAAATTATGCGACTTCATAACATAATAGTTCACCATACGTGCATGCTACGGGAATCACAAACTTTAACACAAGTATCTCTCAAATTCACAACTACTCAACTAGCATGACTCTAATCTCACAATCTTCATATCTCAAAACAATCATCAAGTATCAAACTTCTCATAGTATTTAATGCACTCTATATGAAAGTTTTTATTATACCCATCTTGGATGCCTATCATAATAGGACTAATTTTATAACCTAAAGAAATTACCATGCTGTTCTAAAAGACTCTAAAAATAATATAAGTGAAGCATGAGAGTTCATCTATTTCTATAAAATAAAACCACCGCCATGCTCTAAGAAGATATAAGTGAGGCATTAGAGCAAACGACAAACTACTCCGAAAAATATAAGTGAAGCTCAATGAGTAATCGAATAATTATGAAATTATGTGAAAACTCTCTAACATTTAAGAATTTCAGATCTTGGTATTTTATTCAAACAGCAAGCAAAACAAAAGAAAATAAACTGACGCTCCAAGCAAAACACATATCATGTGGTGAATAAAAATGTAGCTCCAAGTAAAGTTACCAATGAATGAAGACGAAAGAGGGGATGCCATCCAGGGCATCCCCAAGGTTAGGCTTTTGTTTGTCCTTGAATATTATCTTGGGATGTCTTGGGCATCCCCAATCTTAGGCTCTTGCCACTCCTTATTCCATAGTCCATCGAATCTTTACCCAAAACTTGAAAACTTCACAACACAAAACTTAACAGAAAACTTGTAAGCTCCGTTAGTATAAGAAATAAATCACCACTTAGGTACTGTTTTGAACTCATTCTAAATTCATATTGGTGTAATATCTACTTTATTCCAACTTCTCTATGGTTCATACCATCCGATACTACTCATAGATTCATCAAAATAAGCAAACAACACTTAGAAAACAGAATCTGTCAAAAACAGAACAGTCTGTAGTAATCTGTATCAAACGTATACTTCTGGAACTCATAAAATTCTGAAATAAATTGGTGGGCGTGAGGAATTTGTCTTTTAATCATCTGCAACTAGAATCAACTTAATATCACTCTCCAGTAAAAAATGGTAGCTAATCTCGTGAGTGTTAAAGTTTCTGTTTTTTACAGCAAAATCACAAAGACTTCACCCAAGTCTTCCCAAAGGTTCTACTTGGCAAAAACACTAATTAAAACATAAAATCATATTTAAACAGAGGCTAGATGAATTATTTATTACTAAACAGGAACAAAAAGCAAAGAAGAAAAATAAAATTGGGTTGCCTTCCAACAAGTGCTATCGTTTAACGCCCCTAGCTAGGCATGATGATTTCAATGATGCTCACATAAAAGATAAGAATTGAAACATAAAGAGAGCATCATGAAGAATATGACTAGCACATTTAAGTCTAACCCACTTCCTATGCATAGGGATTTTGTGAGAAAACAACTTATGGGAACAAGAATCAACTTGCATAGGAAGGTAAAACAAGCATAACTTTAAAAATTTAAGCACATAGAGAGGAAACTTGATATTATTGCAATTCCTACAAGCATATATTCCTCCCTCATAATAATTTTCAGTAGAATCATGAATGAATTAAACAATATAACCATCACATAAAGCATTCTTCTCATGATCTACAAGCATAGAAATTTTACTACTCACCACATAAGCAAAATTCTTCTCGTTCGGAATAGTGGGAGTATCATAAGAAACTCGAATACTATAAATTGTTTCCACATTAAAAGAGTAATGTTCAGAAAAAGGATAATCATAATCATGAGAAGTTTTATAAATATAATCATCACCACTTTTTATAGCATAAGTGTCATCACAATAATCATCATAAATAGGAGGCATGCTATCATCATAATAAATTTGCTCATCAAAACTTGGGAGACCAAAAAAATCATCTTCATTAAACATAGCATCCCCAAGCTTGTGACAAACATTAATTGCAGCAAATACATTCTCAAACATGTCATTCTCATCAAACATAGCATCCCCAAGCTTGGGCCTTTTCATATCATAAGCATAATCACTCTCATCATTGATAGTATGGATAGCACCAATAGTATAACAATTATCATCATCACAATGAGTAATAGGAGCAACATCATTTGGGAGGGATACATTTTTACCTTTGCTTCTCCGTCTTTTCTTTCTCTTCTCCACATCATGTGTGGGTTTAATCCTCTTTTTGGAGCTCCTTATTAACGAGATTGGTTGAACAGAAGGATCCTCCTCGTTACCTGATTCATCATAAGAAATAATAGGAGGATATTGAGAAGTATCTTCCCTTTCATTAGTATTCTCTTCATCTTCTATTTGTTTTATTGTCTTTATGTAATTGGCAATATAAGGATTTTCAATGCAATTCACCGCACAATATATATAAGTTTCCTCTAGATCAAAATCAAGAACTTTATCAAGGGCAAATTCTCGAATATCCTTAGTTATACGTTTCATTTAACCCAGAAGCAAACTAAGTTCATTATGATGCACAAGGGAAATCAAGTCATCACAATTTTTGGACACGATTCAATCATGAAACAATTTGCATTGGATATTTAAATGACCACATTCATTGCAAAGTTCACAAGGATGGCTAAGAAAATTTGAATTTCCAGCGCAAACATCTAGCCTTTCTTGCAACTATTTAGTTTCTAAATACTTATGCCTCTTGCAAAATCTATCTTCCCTATTTGGTGTGTACTTGCAAACTCTATGCACTCCAAAAAAATTGACATGCTTATAAGAGACATTTTCATCATGACTAGTGCAATCATCATTAGTACTATGGGTATTCAAAGAGTTCATACTAACAATATTGCCATCATGCTCATCATACAAAGATTTAGTGCCGAACATTCTAATGCATTCTTCTTCTAACACTTTGGCACAATTATCGGAATCCTTATTTTCATGAAAGACATTAAAAAGATGAAGCATATGAGGTACACTCAATTCCATTTTTTGTTGTTTTGTTTTATAGACTAAACTAGTGATAAAACAAGAAACAAAAAGATTCAATTGCAAGATCTAAAGATATACCTTCAAGCGCTAACCTCCCCGGCAACGGTGCCAGAAAACAGCTTGATGTCAACTACACAACCTTCTTCTTGTATACGTTGCTGGGCCTCCAAGTGCAGAGGTTTGTAGGACAGTAGCAAATTTCCCTCAAGTGGATGACCTAAGGTTTATCAATCCGTGGGAGGTGTAGGATGAAGATGGTCTCTCTCAAACAACCCTGCAACCAAATAACAAAGAGTCTCTTGTGTCTCCAACACACCCAATACAATGGTAAATTGTATAGGTGCACTAGTTCGGCGAAGAGATGGTGATACAAGTGCAATATGGATGGTAGAAATAGGTTTTTGTAATCTAAAAATATAAAAACAGCAAGGTAGCAAGTGGTATAAGTGAGCATAAACAGTATTGCAATGCTAGGAAACAAGGCCTAGGGTTCATACTTTCACTAGTGCAAATTCTCTTAACAATAATAACATAATTGGATCATATAACAATCCCTCAACATGCAACAAAAGAGTCACTCCAAAGTCACTAATAGCGGAGAACAAACGAAGAGATTATGGTAGGGTACGAAACCACCTCAAAGTTATCCTTTCCGATCGATCCATTCAAGAGTTCATAGTAAAATAACACAAAGCTATTTTTCCGTTCAATTTATCATATAGTTCATACTAGAATAACACCTTAAGACACAAATCAATCGAAACCCTAATGTCACCTAGATACTCCAATGTCACCTCAAGTATCTGTGGGTATGATTATACGATATGTATCACACAATCTCAGATTCATCTATTCAACCAACACAAAGAACTTCAAAGAGTGCCCCAAAGTTTCTACCGAAGATTCAAGACAAAAACGTGTGCCAACCCCTATGCATAAGTTCACGAGGTCATGGAAATCGCAAGTTGATCACCAAAACATACATCAAGTGGATCACGTGATATCCCATTGTCACCACAGATAAGCACATGCAAGACATACATCAAGTGTTCTCAAATCCTTAAAGACTCAATCCGATAAGATAACTTCAAAGGAAAACTCAGTCCATTACAAGAGAGTAGAGGGGGAGGAACATCATAAGATCCAACTATAATAGCAAAGCTCGCGATACATCAAGATCGTGCTGAATCCATAACACGAGAGATAGAGAGAGATCAAACACATAGCTACTGGTACATACCCTTAGCCCCGAGGGAGAACTACTCCCTCCTCGTCATGGAGAGCGCGGGGATGATGAAGATGGCCACCGGAGAGGGATTCCCTCCTCCGGTAGGGTGCCAGAACGGGTCTAGATTGCTTTTCGGTGGCTATAGAGGCTTGCGGCAGTGGAACTCCCGATCTAGGTTTCTTTCTAGAAGTTTTGGGTTATATAAGAGGTGTTGGAGTCGGGAACAAGTCAGGGGGGTCCCCGAGGCGGCCACGAGGTAGGGGCGCCCAGGGGGGTAGGGTGCGCCCCCACCCTCGTGGTGGCCTTGGGACTCTTCTGGCCCATCTACGGTACTCCGTGGGCTCCTTCTGGTCCAAAAATGATCTCTGTGAAATTTCAGGTCAATTGGACTCGGTTTGGTTTTCCTTTTTCGCGATACTCAAAAACAACGAAAAAACAGAAACTGGCACTGGGCTCTAGGTTAATAGGTTAGTCCCAAAAATCATTTAAAATAGCATATTAATGCATATAAAACATCCATGGTTGATAATATAATAGCATGGAACAATCAAAAAATATAGATACGTTGGAGACGTATCAGGGACCTCCTGACAGCTTCCTTCTTTGTGCGTGGGCACACGGCATGGTGGATCACGTCGTGGGACCGCGCGTCTTGGGGCGAGGACACCGTCTTGACATGGAGGAGGCGGTGGCGCTCCGTGAGCTGCATGTCTCGGCATGAGGGTGCCATCTTGATGCGGAGGCGGCAGAGGCGCTCCATGAGCAACGTCGCCCGCGGCTAGAGGTGGGTGAGGCAGCGGGAGGGATGGTGCAGGAGATCCCCCAGCGCCGCTGACGAACTCGGCAACGCAGTCTAACCAGTCCTTGTAGAGGTCGTCAACCGGGCTGTAACGCAGGAGCTTGTGCGCCATGAGTAACGCGGCATGTGCATCGATGGGCGCACGACAAGCGTGGGACGATGAGCCGGCCGGAGTCAGCGATAGGGTGGCGGTGCGGCTGTCCCGCCGCACGGAGGGTGCATGGATGATGCTTGCTGCTCGTTTGCTACCAGGCCGGTAGCGACGTTGGCAACAGGTGATGGAGAACGATGGGGAGGCCCGCCGACAGGGGTCGTCTGAGTGACACGGGCGGCGAGGGCGGCCGGGCGCTCGACGCGCGTCTGACATTGATGCGGTGGAGCGATAAGACGTGGATCAATGGAAGGAAAGCTTCAGCGCACCCCTACCTGGCGCGCCAAATGTCGGATTTCGGATTCCGGCAAAACCCTAGAGGTTCAAACTCTGGGGTGTGCACGAAGATCTCTCCTCCCCCTAGATCACGCTCTCACCACAATGTCAAACCTTAGCACGTCGAACTCACAAAATAATGTACACAGGGTTTTTACTGGTTCGGGCCACCGATGTGGTGTAAAACCCTACTCAGTGTGGTGTGGTGGATTGCCTCTTGGGCTGAGGATGAACTAGTACAAGGGAAGAACAGCCTCCTGAGGAGACGTGACCTTGGTGGAATGGGTTCCGTCCCCGATGAGATGCCTCCCTACGGTGGTGGCTAGTCCTATTTATAGAGGCCCTGGTCCTCTTCCCAAATGTTAGGCAGGAAGGGATCCCACAACGGCCAATTTGAAAGGAGACAACTAGTACAAGTTATCCTGACAAAAGGTGGTCTTCACCTGCCAAAGGCTCTGGTGGTGACACTGTCCTGGGCTCCACAGTGACCTCCGTCCTGCTGTCCTGCTGGTCTTAGTCTTGTTGCACCAATATGGAAACCTTTGCCTGATGCCTCGGGACTCCTCGCATGCGCTTGCCTCCTTAGCACTAAAGAGGAAACGAGGACACTGCGCGCGGGCGCTCGCCTGGCCTTGGTCGTCATGGCTTGTGTCACAGGGACCTCGCGAGGTGCCCCTGCCTTGATATCTCCACCCCTCACGAGCCAGCCTAGTGAGGCCACCCCCAAGGAGATCTTGTGTCATCCGCCTCGCGAGGCTTGGCCCCTCGCGAGGGGCTTGAGTGTTTGCTGATGAAGATGGGTCGTATGGGGCCATTGGTGGAGCCACGCCGTGGGCCGCAAGCATGCAAGTCTGGGGACCCCCGTTCCTAGGACGCCGACATTGCCCAACCTCTATTTTGATCTACCTTCGAGTATTACCCCCTGGTATCTCGAGGATATCACCCCATTGCACTACACTTTATGAATTTTTGATGAAGTAGTAGCTTTCCCTGTCATAATCACTCCACGGGTTCTGGGTTGTCGCCAATCGAGAACACCGATTAGTGAATCAAATCAACATTGTGATTCAATACTCCTAGTACTTTGTTGTTGCGATATTTAATACTCCATCATGTCACTCCTAGCCTGATCAGTTACTTCATGATCATGCTAATTTTAATTGTGCTTCTTGGTCCTTCTTCCCGGAGCACAAATTTCGGTGATGAGCTAATCTTATGTCGATTTTCCTCGTCATATCATTTCTCCTTGAACAACAAACTTGATTTCGAGTTTGTAGCGTACCCATGGTTCCAATAACCTTTCGCTTCATCATTCCTTTAACTTGATGTCATCGCCAATCGATTACATCTTCATGAAATCTCTCTACACATGTGTCATGATCATCATCACGATTCTGAGCTCTTCCAGGATATCAATTGAATTCATGATGGGAAATGCCATCCTTGCCCTCGATGATTTGTGTTGTCATCGACCACCTTATTACCTTCCCTCCAACACAAACTTGTTCGTGTTCTATGTTATACTTTGAGTTCCTTGCTGTCTAGCATTTCTTATTCTTTACCTTGGAGTATTACCATCTTTTATGTCAAGAATGTCGTGAGGATTACTCCAGTTCTTAAGAATTCTTGGTATAGTGATACTTCTCACCATCACCATTCTTTCTTGGTCCCCGTATTGTTTCTAACCGGAATACCATCAATTGAACTATGATGTGTGAATTCAGACCTTCTAGCAACCCTATTGCTTTGAAGTGAATGGTCGATTGATTCATTTTAATTATTTTGTTCATTAAGTTGTCCTAACATTTATTGTGCAACCCATCCCATATTTTGGGTGCACGTGTCAACCAATGTTTAATTGTGGATGTTTTCCTCGAACATACATCATTATATCGTTTGATCTGACAATTGTTATCTCCTTGTTCACATAATTGTGTAAATTCATCTTGTTGGAAATCTTGATGAATTGTCGCTGAGTCCATCAGCCACCTCCTCATCATCTCCTTGGTTTAATGGTGAACTCTTGTTTCGGAACTCGCTTACATAGTTCATATCCTGAGAATCTGACAATGTCATCTCGTCAAGTTGTGTTGCACCTTTTCTGCTCAGACATCCTGAGTCTGAGGTATCCTAACATCAATCAGATCTGAATCTCGGTCAGAAATGATGGTTGGAACATATTTCCAAGAGTTATAACATTTGGTCGTTATATGGCCTAGTAAGGGGATGTCATGCCACACCTGGCCGAAAGACCTATTGTTATAGTTTCCTTTCTGGCAGGGTTAGCCATTCTTCCATGAGGAAATTGTAAGAGTTATTCTATAAGTTGTTCCTAATGGACCCTTTGTGTCGGTGGGAAACGACACCTATGGGATCACAAGAATCCCTACTGCGGTTGCGGGGCGCGGGGTTGAGAGAAGAGCGAGTCTAACAGAGAGCGTGCGGTTCATTTATCCAGGTTCGGTCCGCGAGGATGCATAAAACCCTAGTCCTGCTTTGGTAGATGTATTCTGGGTTCTTGAACTAGCTACGGGGTGTAACGAGCTCCAAAAAGCCGAATCCCTCTCCTCGTCGCCTTGGGCCTCCTTTTATAGAAAAAGGGGTTGCCACAGTGGCACACAGGAGGTGGAAAGGCAACAGTGTTGCGAGGTTATCCTGGTATTACATGACAAAGCGCATTAAATGCGAGGCTTAGGTGTCCCTCTACTTTATTGGGGGCGGGGGCGAGGCCCGTCCCGTCCGTCGCCGCTCCTCCAAGCTTCGACACGTGCCCTGGCCAGCGATGCATGTGGTGCCATGTAGGTAGGCAGGCAGCTGAGGTGGCACGGTGGTGGAGTCTCCATGAAGGGCTGCATGTCGCCACGCAGGTGCCTGCCCAGCTGGATTGGTTGGCAGCTGCATGCAAATGGCGGCGGAGACTTGGCTGGTGTGGGCCTGACGGTGGCCCTGCTGGTGCACTTGGCTAGGGCCTTGCCGGGTGGCTCGGCAAGGGTCTTGCTGTGGCGTGCAGGCGTCCCCGGCAAGGATCTTGCCAGGGGTCTTGTGGGTTTCTTTGGTGAGGATGGCTACCTTCCTATCCTCATTTGACCTTGACTATTCTTTGTCTTCACGAAGATCTGCATGACACCACAAAGGTGCCTCCCGAGCCCTGTCCAATGCATTTGCCGAGTGTTGGTGGGCTCGAGGGTGGCTCGCTCGGCTGGCGTGGGCGAGCTGCCCCGGCAAGGGTCTTGCCGGGGCCGCTGAGCCCCCCCCCCCAACAAGGGTCCTTCCGGGGAAACCTGCTTTGCCCATCTGATCTTTGTGGCCTTAGTCCTTGTCATTGCTTTGCTTCATCTTGGGCTTCGATCTCACCTTGGCTTACCTCCCTTGCTCTGCTCGATGTGGTCACAGGCGCGGCTCTGACTCCTCGTGCACAGGTAAATGGGTACAAAAATGTGCCCCTAGTTTTGTACACCGACAGGAGCCCTCGGGCCTGGGCCACACATAAGCGCGACAAGTTGTTGGGTCAGGCCCAAAACGATGCACGGGCAGGCTGGGCGGTTTTTACCGCGGTAAGATTTTTCGCGCGCTATGCTCCCCACGACCCGCGTGCGCGGCGCGGGGTGGAGGGGCGTGGGTGACGTTGGCGGCATGCATGGGGTGGTTTCCACACGCAGGCGTCACATCGTGGTAAATGGGCGGCGCGATTGAGGGAGTCCTAGATTAGGGGGTGTCCGGATAGCCGGACTATACCTTCGGCCGAACTCCTGGACTATGAAGATACAAGATTGAAGACTTCGTCCCATGTCCGTAAGGGACTTTCCTTGGCGTGGAAGGCAAGCTTGGCGCTACGGATATGTAGATCTCCTACCATTGTAACCGACTATGTGTAACCCTAGCCCTCTCCGGTGTCTATATAAACCGGAGAGTTTTAGTCCGTAGGAAGAAGAACAATCATACCATAGGCTAGCTTCTAGGGTTTAGCCTCCTTGATCTCGTGGTAGATATACTCTTGTACTACCCATATCATCAATATTAATCAAGCAGGAGTAGGGTTTTACCTCCATCGAGAAGGCCCAAACCTGGGTAAAAACATCGTGTCCCTTGTCTCCTATTACCATCCGCCTAGACGCACAGTTCGGGACCCCCTACCCGAGATCCGCCGGTTTTGACACCGACATTGGTGCTTTCATTGAGAGTTCCTCTGTGTCGTCACTTTTAGGCCCGATGGCTTCTCCGATCATCAACAGCTATGCGATCCAGGGTGAGACTTTTCTCCCCGGACAGATCTTCGTAATTGGCGGCTTTGCACTGCGGGCCAATTCGCTTGGCCATCTGGACCAGATCGAAAGCTACGCCCCTGGCCACCAGGTCAGATTTGGAAGTTTGAGCTACACGGCCGACCTTCGCGGAGACTTGATCTTCGACGGATTCGGGCCGCAGCCGAGCACGCCGCACTATCACGATGGGCATGATCTAGCTCTGCCGCCGAACAGTGCCCTGGAGGCCGCACCCGCATCAGCTCCGACCCTTAATTCGGAGCCAACTGCGCCAATCGAGGATGGGTGGTTGGACACCGCCTCGGGGGCTGCAATCTCTACACCGACCGAGCCGAACACCAGCCCTATTCTCTGCGAAGCCCGTGACTCCAAGGAGGCGGACTCCTCTCCAGACTCCGAGCCCTTCGCGCCCCTACCGATCAAACCCGATTGGGTGCCGATCATGGAGTTTACCGCCGCGGACATCTTTCAGCACTCGCCCTTCGGCGATATTCTGAGTTCACTAAAGTCTCTCTCTTTATTAGGAGAGCCCTGGCCGGACTATGGTCAGCAAGGTTGGGATGCAGATGATGAATAAATTCAAAGCCCACCCACCACCCACTTCGTAGCCACTGTCGATGATTTAACCGACATGCTCGACTTCGACTCCGAAGACATCGACCGTATGGACGCCGATGCAGGAGACGATCAAGAACCAGCACCTATAGGGCACTGGAAAGCCACCTCGTCGTATGATATATACATGGTGGACACCCCAAAAGAAGGCAATGGCGATGGAACAGCGGAGGATGACCCCTCCAAGAAGCAGCCTAAGCACCAGCGTCAGCGGCGCCGCTCTAAATCCCGCCAAAGCAAAAACGGTGATTCCGGCACGGGAGATAATAACACCCCGGACAGTGCCGAAGACAACCACCTCCAGAAAGATTCAGCATAGGAGGATGGAGAAGCCAGCCCTCGTGAGAGAGCGGCAGAAAGAGAGGTCGAGGACGATAATTATACGCCTCCCTCAGAAGACGAGGCAAGCCTCGACGACGACAAATTTTTCGTGCCGGAGGATCTCGTCCAACAACAGCGTTTGAAACGCAGGTTTATGGCCACAGCGAGAAGCCTCAAGAAAAAACAGCAACAACATAGAGCTGATCAAGACTTGCTAGCCGACAGATGGACTCAAGTCCTTGCGGCCAAAGAGTATGAACTCGAACGCCCCTCCAAGAGCTAACCAAAGCGCAGGTTGCTACCCTGATTAGAGGAGGAAGCACCTAAACCTACATCACCAGCGCATGAAGCGGCCGACCGGCCACCCCGTGGCCACGACAGAGCGGCCTCTCGGCCCTCCACTCAAGCCGCACCCCGGTGCCGCTTAAAAAATACCAAGGAACAGGAAAACACGCCAGACCTGCGAGATATATTGGAGGACAAGGCAAGGCAAACAAGATCGATCTACGGATCGCATGGGCGCCCCACGGCACAAGGAAGTAATCGTCACTCCGGATACAGTAAATCCGGCTGGGCCGAACACAGTAGACAAAGCTCGTTTGAGCTGCGTCGTGATATAGCCCAATACAGAGGCACTGCACACCCACTATGCTTCACAGATGAAGTAATGGATCATCAAATCCCCGAGGGTTTCAAACTCGTGAACATCGAATCATACGATGGCACAACAGATCCTGCGGTATGGATCGAGGACTATCTCCTTCATATCCACATGGCCCGCGGTGATGACCTACACGCCATCAAATACCTCCCACTCAAGCTTAAAGGACCAGCTCAGCATTGGCTTAACAACTTGCCAGCAGAATCAATTGGTTGTTGGGAGGACCTGGAAACCGCATTCCTCGACAATGTCCAGGGCACTTATGTGTGACCACCAGACGTCGATGACCCTAGCCACATAATTCAGAAGCCAGAGGAATCGGCCAGACAATTCTGGACACGGTTCCTAACCAAGAAAAATAAAATCGTCGACTATCCGGATGCAGAGGCCCTAGCAGCCTTCAAGCATAACATCCACGATGAGTGGCTTGCATGACAACTAGGACAGGAAAAGCCGAAATCTATGGCAGCCCTCACGACACTTATGACCCACTTTTGCGCGGGAGAAGGCAACTGGCTAGCTCGCAGCAATAACATGACCAAGAGCCCTGGTAATTCGGATACCAAGGACAGCAGTGGCAGGTCACGTCACAACAAGCAAAAGCGCCGCATTAACGGCGACAATGCTGAGGATACGTCAGTTAATGCCGGATTCAGAGGCTCTAAACCCGGTCAGCGGAAAAAGCCATTCAAAAGAAATACTCCGGGCCCGTCCAGTTTGGACCGAATACTCGACCGCTCATGCCAGATACATGGCACCCCCAAAAAACCAGCCAATCACACCAATAGGGATTGTTGGGTGTTCAAGCAGGAAGGCAAGTTAAATTCCGAAAGCAGAGACAAGGGGCTGCATAGCGATGACGAGGAGGAGCCCCGGCCGCTGAACAACAATGGATAGAAATGTTTTCCCCCACAAGTGCGGATGATGAACATGATATACGCAACCCACATCCCCAAGAGGGAGCGGAAGCGTGCGCTAAGGGACGTATATGCAATGGAGCCAGTCGCCCCAAAGTTCAACCCATGTTCTTCCTGCCCGATCACTTTTGATCGAAGGGACCACCCCACTAGCATCCGTCATGGCGGATTCGCCGCATTGGTTCTAGACCCAATTATTGACGGATTTCACCTCACTAGAGTCCTTATGGACGGCGGCAGCAGCCTGAACCTGCTTTACCAGGATACAGTGCGGAAAATGGGCATCGATCCCTCGAGGATTAAACCCACTAAAACAACCTTTAAAGGCGTCATACCAGGTGTAGAGGCCAACTGTACAGGCTCAGTTACACTTGAAGTGGTCTTCGGATAATTTCCGAAGCGAGGAGTTAATCTTCGACATAGTCCCGTTCCGCAGTGGCTATCATGCACTGCTCGGGTGAACCGCATTTGCCAAGTTCAATGCGGTGCCGCACTACTCATACCTCAAGCTCAAGATGCCAGGCCCTCGAGGAGTCATCACAGTCAATGGAAACACTGAACGCTCTCTCCGAACGGAGGAGCATACGGCGGTATCGCAGCGGAAGTACAAAACAGCCTCTCAAGGCAATTCTCCAGTCCGGCCATTAAACGTCTGGACACCGTCAAGCGCGCCCGGAGTAACCTATAACAAGACCGCCTAGCACGTTCTGAGCAAGCGTAGCAATGCGGCCCCAACCCCAGCCCTCGCGAACTTGCGAAACCAGTGTTGTGCGTACATAACTACGCTCTGGAAATACCATTGGCACAGGGGGAGGGGCACCATCACCGCACGCCCGAAACGCGGCTAAAACCGCACTAGGGGTTGCCGATTTCTTAATTTTCTCTTATTTTCAGGACTCCATTCTTCGGAAGGCTTGTCCGGCTGTACAATTGCCGCACAAACGAAACAACCTGGAAAGCAGAAAGCTACGCCGCACTATGGAACTCTAAGGTGGTCTCTATAACAAGAAGTATACCTGCTTCACATACCATTCCGCAGCTCGCCCCTGGAAAGGACATGTTAAATAGTCCCATCTTTTTGCTTATTGCACTATTTGTATCATTCTGCTTTGATCACAGCTTTTTTAAATAAACAATGCATTGCTTCCGTCTATTATTGCATTACTCTTTTTTGCGAATATATGTTCATTAATGACATGTTGCACCCGTACACTTTGGTACGGCCAATACGCCAGGGGCTTAAGTACCCCACAATACGGTGTGAGAAGTCTGAACACTTTCACAAGTGCGGCACCCCGAACTTATAGCATTATATGCATCGGCTCCGAATCATGTCTTGGGTCAATAGTTGGGTTTGCCCGGCTCCTATGTTTTGGTACCTTACATTCCGTTATATCGGCTAAGGTAGCACTAGGAGAACTACTACGATTGTGCCCCAGTTGAGCTGGGCTAAGCACCTCAGTAGAGAAAGCTAAAACTGACCGTCATGATGAGGCGAGAGCTGGTTGCTATTCGAGAGGTTTTTCGAGTCCCTAAAGACTTATGCCGCTTAGAGCGAGGAGTCGGCTTTGTCCAGCCTAGGCGTGGATAGTGCCCCAAACTCGGTCTTCCGAACACTAGGGGCTTCGCCGAAATTTAAAATTATAGAATTCTATGGCTAAGTGAGAGTCAAGCATTATAGTCCGATTGCCTTGTTCGTTGTGTTGAGTGCCTCCCTCGAAGGACCCAAGAATGGGAAAAAGAGTGCTCATGTTTATCATGAACACCCCAGCACTCGTGGCATGGGGGCAGAAGCCGACGACTCGCCATCTCTCAAATTTGATAAACAGCCGCACAGAAGGTAATATTTTAAATCCAAAAGCGTTGCTTAGCGCATATGAACAAGTTTTCAGCGCACAGGATCACAAATGCGAGTTTACTCAAAAATTACATCTTTGGAGCATTCATTCGCTATAAGGCGGGCACCCTTTAGGACGCCCTCATAATACGCTTCCGGGACGCGATGCTCCTTGCCCGGCGGCGTCCCATCCTTCACCAGCTTCTCCGCATCCATCTTGCTCCAGTGCACTTTAGCACGGGCAAGCGCCCTACGGGCACCTTCGATGCAGACGGAGCGCTTGATTACTTCAAGTCGTGGACATGCATCCACCAGCCGCCTCACCAGCCCGAAGTAGCTCCCAGGTAGAGCCTCTCCAGGCCAAAGCAGAACTATGAGGCCCTTTATGGCCTGTTCGACCACCTTGTGGAGCTCGACCATTTGCTTCAGCTGGTCACTCAAAGGAACCAGGTGTCCGGTCTCAGCATACTGAGACCAGAACACCTTCTCCGTCGAGCTCCCCTCCTCGGATCGGTAGTAGGCGGCGGCATCAGACGCACTGCGGGGCAAATCTGTGAATGCTCCTAGAGAGCTCTGTACTCGGGTAAGTAACAAGTAATTCACTTTCACGTGCTTGCTTTGCATAAGGAATGCCTTACCCGCCGCGATCTTCTTCATCGCTTCAATTTCTTGGAGGGCTTTCTAGGCTTCAGCCTTGGCAGACTTCGCACTTTCGAGTGCTGCCGCAAGCTCGGACGCTTGCGTCTTTGAGTCAAGCTCCAAACTCTTGTGTTTTTTCACGAGAGCCTGGAGCTCTTTCTGCACCTCCTCCACCCGCGCCTCCTGCTTCCCTCTCTCTGTGCGCTCTGCGACCGCTCTATTTTCGGCCTCAGACAACGCTTTCTTAATGGTTGCCACCTCGGTCGTGGCCCCTATAATAGCACGTTGATCCTGTCATTTTTTGCAACCACATCTTCTCTATATACTTGCGCAAGGTATTACTTACCTTCCTTCTCCTCGAGTTGCCTCTTGGCATGGCCGAGCTCGTTCTCGGACCGCACGAGGTTTTGCTTCAGTGTATCCACCTCCGCAGTCAGTGCGGCGGAGGCCAGCAGCGAAGCCTGCAGACACATATTGACTTGATTATGTTAGACTCCTGTGAATGTTATTAGATCATCTATTTGGCTTTTCTTTATGAACGCCAAACAGAGCATCAGGGGCTACTGTCTATGCGGTAATATTTTTACATATTCTTTACTTACATCAAAGCCTGTTAGAAGGCTGGCACGGGCTTCAGTCAGTCCGCTCTTGGCAGACTGAACCTTCTGGATCACCGCACTCATAATAGTGTGGTGCTCCTCGTCGATGGAGGCGCCGTTAAGCACCTCCAGCAAATTGTCCGGTGCCTCCGGTTGGAAGGAGGTCACTGGCTCGGTAGGCTTGCTCCTCTTGGAAGGAGGCTGCCTACCGGAGTCCGGAACCATTGAAGATTCCGGCGCGGTGTCCGGCTCAAGGCCGGACTTGGAACCCTTGGGGGTTCTATCCCCTTTACGCCTGGAGTCTGGGAGGTCGCCTTGCGGCGCCTCCAGGACCACCTCCTCCTGGCTTGGAACCTATTGGGACGCCACCTCGGCATCATCCGTAGGGTGGGGGGAGGTAGCCGTCGGAAGCGAATTCACATCCGACGAATCCAGGGAACCGCTCGACGACACGTTGAGCCGGTCTTTGGGCGGACTGCATAGTCATATTCGGCGTAAGGAGGAGCTGTGCAAGAAAGGAACACTATGAGTTGCTCTGGTGTCCGAATACTTACGATCTCGCCAGGGGCTTGGCCCTGTGCGGCCACTCCTCTTCGCCGTCGTCGGCGTTGGTGGAGTTGTCAGGAGGAAGGGTCTTCCCCTTCTTGGACCCTTCGGCCTCCCCAGTTGGGGCGGCCTTCCTTTTCTTCCCTCCCCCCGCTGGAGGGGGAGAGGTCTCTTCTTCCTCCTCCTCGTCTTCACGGGAGGAGTGCGTCTTGGAGTCGTCGGATGATAAATCCGACACCTCCAAGCGTCGGGCACTCTTTCGAGTCCCCGTGGCTGTCTTCTTGGCCTTCTTCTCCGGCACCACATAGGGTGCCAGAACCAGCAGCTTCGCCAAGCGAGCGTCCGCTGGGCCTTCGGGCAAAGGAGTCGGACAGTTGATCTGTCCGGACGTCTCTTGCCAATCCTGTCAAAGGTAAGGGAGCTTAGATCCCGCATGGAGTCAAACTATGAAAAACTAATAGCCTGTAAAAGGTAAAAACAGCTTACCGCACTAGCGTGACGCTGCATGCTGAATCCGCGATCCTCGGTAGCGGATGTGGGGGCCTCGGCGCCCTTGAAAAGCACCTTCCAGGTATCTTCGTAAGTCATGTCAAAAAGCCTGCTCAGAGTTCGGTGCTGCGCTGGGTCGAACTCCCACATGTTGAAAGCCCGTTGTTGACACGGGAGGATCCGGCGGATGAGCATAAGCTAGACTACGTTGACAAGTTTGAGCTTCTTGTCCATCAGGGTTTGGACGCATGTTTGGAGTCCGGTCAGCTCTCATTTTTTACCCCACGACAGGTCCTTCTCTTTCTAGGAGGTGAGCCGCGTAGGGGGTTCGGATTGGAACTCGGGGGCTGCGACCCATTCAGGGTCGCGCGGCTCAGTGATGTAAAACCACCCCGATTGCCACCCCTTTAGGGTCTTCACGAAGGAGCCCTCGAGCCATAGGACGTTGAGCATCTTGCCCACCATGGCGCCTCCGCATTCCGCCTGGTTGCCGCGCACCACCTTTGGCTTGATATTGAAAGTCTTGAGCCATAGGACGAAATGGGGACGGATGTAGAGGAAAGCCTCGCACACGACGATAAACGCCGAGATGTTGAGGACGAAGTTCGGGGCCAGATCGTGGAAATCCAGGCCATAATAGAACATGAGCCCCCAGACAAATGGGTGGAGAGGGAAACCCAGTCCGCAGAGGAAATGGGGGAGGAACACCACCCTCTCATGGGGCCTAGGGGTGGGATGAGCTGCCCCTCTTCGGGAAGCCGGTGCGCAATGTCGTTAGACAAGTATCCGGCCTTCCTCGGTTTTTTGATGTGTCCCTCCGTAACAGAGGAGACCATCCACTTACCTCCCGCTCCGGACATGGCTGGAGAAGGTTGAGGTGGGGTGTGCAGACTTAGGCGCTGGAGCTCGAGTGCGCGGAAATGGATATGCAAAGGAGGAAGAAGGCGTGGATGAAAAGGTGGATCCTTATCCCCTTATATGAGCGGACGCGACTATGCGTCCCCACCAGCCTGGTAAAACTCGCTTATCTCCCAAGCGCCGTAATCAATGGCGCGGTTGGGTTACCCACGCCCGTATTGATGAGAATCCCGGAATAAGGGGACATGATCTCTGCTTTGACAAGACGTGCCAAGGAAACCGCCTCGCTAAACGCGCTGAGGTGGGACAGTAAAACGATTCAACTAAAGACTTGGCCGTGGTGTGATGTCACGCTATGGAATACGTCAGCAGATTAGATTTGTCTAAATATTATTCTCTCTATGGCAATATGTGGAAACTTATTTTGCAGAGCCGGACACTACCTTTGTGTTCAAAATCTTCTATGAAGTACTTGGAGGAGGAACCCGCCTTGCAATGCCGAAGAGAATCTGCACGCCGGACTCGTCGTCATTGAAGCCTGGTTCAGGGGCTACTGAGGGAGTCCTGGATTAGGGGGTGTCTGGATAGCCGGACAATACCTTCGGCCGGACTCCTGGACTATGAAGATACAAGATTGAAGACTTCGTCCCGTGTCCGTAAGGGACTTTCCTTGGCGTGGAAGGCAAGCTTGGCGATACGGATATGTAGATCTCCTACCATTGTAACCGACTCTGTGTAACCCTAGCACTCTCTGGTGTCTATATAAACCGGAGGGTTTTAGTCCGTAGGAAGAAGAACAATCATACCATAGGCTAGCTTCTAGGGTTTAGCCTCCTTGATCTCGTGGTAGATCTACTCTTGTACTATCCATATCATCAATATTAATCAAGCAGGAGTAGGGTTTTACCTCCATCGAGAGGGCCCGAACCTGGGTAAAAACATCGTGTCCCTTGTCTCCTGTTACCATCCACCTAGACGCACAGTTCGGGACCCCCTACCCAAGATCCGCCGATTTTGACACCGATAGCGATGATACGTCTCCGTCGTATCTAAATTTCCAAACACTTTTGCCCTTATTTTGGACTCTAACTTGTATGATTTGAATGGAACTAACCCGGACTAACCCTGTTTTCAGCAGAATTACCATGATGTTGTTTTATGTGCAGAAAACAAATATTCTCGGAATGACCTGAAACTCCACGGGAGGTCTTAGAAAAAATAAAAAAAATCCTCGCCAAATATGAAGACTAGGGGGCCCACACCCTTTCCACGAGGGTGGGGGGCGCCCCCCCTAGGGCACGCCCCCCTACCTCGTGGGCCCCCTGTTGACCCTCCGACGCCAACTCCAACTCTATATATTTGCTTTCGGAGAGAAAAAAATCAGAGAGAAGAAATCATCCCGTTTTACGATACAGAGCCGCCGCCAAGCCCTAAAACCTCTCGGGAGGGCTGATCTGCAGTCCGTTCGGGGCTCCAGAGAGGGGGATTCGTCGCCGTCGTCATCATCAACCATCCTCCATCACCAATTTCATGATGCTCACCGCCGTGCGTGAGTAATTGCATCATAAGCTTGCTGGACGGTGATGGGTTGGATGAGATTTATCATGTAATTGAGTTAATTTTATTAGGGTTTGATCCCTAGTATTCATTATGTTTTGAGATTGATGTTGCTATGACTTTGCTATGCTTAATGCTTGTCACTAGGGCCCGAGTGCCATGATTTCAGATCTGAACCTATTGTGTTTTCATGAATATATGTGAGTTGTTGATCCTATCTTGCAAGTCTATAGTCACCTACTATATGTTATGATCCGGCAACCCCAAAGTGACAATAATGGGGACCACTCCCGGTGATGACCATAGTTTCAGGAGTTCATGTATTCACTATGTGCTAATGCTTTGTTCCGGTTCTCTATTAAAAGGAGGCCTTAATATCCCTTAGTTTCCAATAGGACCCCACTGCCACGGGAGGGTAGGACAAAAGATGTCATGCAAGTTCTTTTCCATAAGCACGTATGACTATATACGGAATACATGCCTACATTACATTGATGAATTGGAGCTAGTTCTGTGTCACCCTATGTTATGACTGTTACATGATGAACCGCATCTGGCATAATTATCCATCACCAATCTGGTGCCTACGAGTTTTCCATATACTGGTTTACGCTTATTTACTTTTCCGCTACTACAACTGTTACAATCACTACAAAATACCAAAAACATTACTTTTGCTGTCTTTACTTTTGTTGCCGCTACCACCACTATCATATTACTTTGGTACTAAACACTTTGCTGCAGATACTAAGTTTCCAGGTGTGGTTGAATTGACAACTCAGCTGCTAATACTTGAGAATATTCTTTGGAATACTCTACCCTCGAAAGCTGTTGCGATCCCCTATACTTGTGGGTTATCAAGACTAATTTCTGGCGCCGTTGCCGGGGTGCATAGCTCTATTCTTTGTGTCACTTGGGATTTATATCTGCTTATCATTATGAAGAACTTGAGAGATCCAAAAACCAAGATCTATCCCTCAACTACGAGGGGAGGTAAGGAACTGCCTTCTAGCTCTGCACTTGATTCACCTTCTGTTATGAGTAAGTTTGCGACACCTACACCTGCTTCTGCTATTCGTTCTGATATGTCACATGTTATTGATGATGCCACTTCTGCTATGCATGATACTTATGATGAAACTGCTTCTATGTCTAATACTACTGTGCCTCTTGGTGAATTTCTTGATGAACAAATTGCTAGGGCTAGAGAAAAACAAATTGTTGAATCTGAATACGATGATGATAGTGATGATGAAAACATGCCTGTTATTCCTAAAGGTTACATTTTTGATAAGGAATCTTCTGCCGGTATTTTCGCTTGCAAGGATAGATATGAGCTTAAGAGGTTATTAATTAAATGGAACAAACAATCACTTAGAGATAGTGTCAGGACCCCGACTCAATGCCACATCGATCTAGCATGTAACACCTCATATCACTTTGCGGCCTCACGCACGGTATTCCCACGGGTGTCGCCTTACCTTTGCCCGGGACCGTTTGCGCCTTTTGGCACACGTATATGACAGTGTCGCTAGCATCCATATGATAAGGAGCCCGGGCTGACATGGCTAGTCGTAAACCCAAAGCGGCACAGACTTACAGGGACAGGCATCCATGACCCAGCATCGAACGTGTCGGTCATCAGCGAGTGAATCCAGGCTGTAGCACTGGGCTAGCAGGACTCCGGTGAACCGGGCTGTAGCGGGCTAACAGGACTCCGGTATTCATCGCGTGACATTTCCCCGAAGGGACAGACACAGGAACGAAGAAGGACACATGCCGGCCAGCCTAAGTGTCCCGGAGCAGTAGCAAGCTACCATGGCTCGGTGGAAACACTAGGAGACATTTCCCGGTAAGAGAGGCTACCAAGGATAAACAACTAGGTTGTCAGATCCCACACATACCAAGCATTTCAATAACATACACACAATATGCTCGATATGTGCAAATACAACACGGCATCACAACATGACTCTACGACTCAAGTATTTTATTCAATAGGCTCCGAGGAGCGAGATATTACAAACATGGGTCTCATGACCCAACAATCAGAGCATACAAGTCAGGGCACAAGCGGAAGCTATCATGTCTGAGTATAGACATCTATAAATGAAAAAGGCTGAGAAGCCTGACTATCTATCAGATCCTGTCGAGGGCACAAGATCGTAGCTGAGGTATCAAGCTAAACGTCGAAGTCCACGCGAAACTACTAGTGAGATCGAAGTCTCTCTGCAAAAACATAAAATAGGCAAACGTGAGTACAAATGTACCCAGCAAGACTTACATCAGATCTATCTACACATGCATCATTATCAACAAAGGGATGGTGGGGTTTAACTGCAGCAAGCCAGCTTTGACTCGGTGGCTATCCTAAACTACGACTGCAAGCGACTCTTTTGAGGTGGCGCACACGAGTCCACATATTCACCATATCAATACACCACTATGGATCCGCTCCCGTCTCCCTACGAGAACGCCATCCATAGCACTCACGCTTATCTTGCGTATTTTAGAGTATCCACTTTCACTTGTCTATGAACTATGCAAGGGGTCCAAGTTTCCATATCCGAGGAATCCGGCTATTCGAATAGATGATGTTAACCCTGCAGGGGTGTACTTCTTCACACACGCTCTCGCCACTTATCGCCCTGTACACGTCATGTACCTCGGCAACCTTCAAGCGGAAGCCGGGCGAGGGAGTCGGCCACGACCTGACTAACCGAACAAGTCTCTAGTCCAGGTTTATCGCCTATTCGGGTTCCATCCGCAAGGAGATCCGGCCGGGGTGTCGCTCACGGCCCCAAACGATGTGAGCAGGGTTCCCAAGCCCACCAACCGGGTGCCACTTGGTACACCGTGCCACTGTGCCTAGTCTGTCCCAAGCCCACCTGTACCGGGTGCCACTTGGTAGACTACTAACACTACCTACAAACACCAGAAACTAGTTGCAACTCCTGGACAGAGATCAAGTTGATTAATAAGCCGAGAGGGGCACTTAAGCATTCCAATGTGTGGTAGTAGCTGGTCATGGATCACAAACACTGAACTCAGTTCCTGAGGACGGCTGCAATGAGACAACCCACCATGTACTCCTACATGGCCTCTCACCGCTACCTTTACCAAATCATGTTCATACACTTAGCTCACACACAGTAGGACATGTTCACACGCCTCTGATTCATCCCCGATGAATCAGACCTGACTCAACTCTAAGCAGTAGCAGGCATGACAAACAAGCATGAATGAGTAGGCACATCAGGGCTCAAACAACTCCTACTCATGCTAGTGGGTTTCATCTATTTACTGTGGCAATGACAGGTCATGCAAAGGATAAAGGGTTCAGCTACCGCAGCAAGTATCAAATATGTCGTTGTTTTCCTAATGCAGTAAAAGAGAGCAGGAGCGAGAGAGTGGGATTTTATCAGAATGAACAAGGGGGTTTTGCTTGCCTGGCACTTCTGAAGATAACATTGAGTCTCCATCAGTGTCAACGATCACATCATCGATACAACGTCTATCGAGGGGGGAACAACACCGGCAAACAGAAGGAAACACAATCAATGCAATGCACAATATGATGCATGCTATGACATGGCAACATGAATGTGTTTTGGGCTAATGCACCTAAAACCAGATTAAATGAAGTTGGTTTGAATCTAAAATTCAAATTCAAACTCCATATGTGATTAATTAAATGCCCTTTATATGATTTGTGCTAAACAGTAGTGATAAGTTGTTCTAACATGCATGAAAATGGTACAGATGGATTCCTTGAATTTTTCTGATAATTTTTCATATATAAATTATTTAATTTGGAGTTACGGTTAATTTTCTATGATTTTTAGAAGTTTATATAATTTTCTGGAATTTCCTGAATATTTAGAATTAAAATAATTCCAGAAAATGAATTATGGCGTCAGCACCACGTCACTGTGATGTCAGCAGTCAACTGGGCTGGCTCGGGTCAAACCTGACGTGTGGGGGCCACACGTCAGTGACACAGTGCTGGCTGGAGTCACAGACATGTGGGGCCGGTCAAAGGCCACGTCAGCGAGGTCAACGCCGACGCGTGGGGCCACTGCAATTAGATTAAACTTAATCTATTTTAGTTAGCCGGTTAGTTAGGCCGTGGGGCCCGGCTGTCAGTGGCTCTGGGGGTTAGTTAGTGGGGTCATTAGCGCTAATGACAACGCCGCGTCAGATACGCCGGCGATGAGTCGCCGGTGACCACAGAACACGGCGGGGCACGCCGGACTTGCGCTAGAGGCGTCAGTTTGGCGCGCTGAGGGCACCAGGGGATGGCCCTCGCTCTTGCGCATCCAGAGAGCCAAATGGGAGGGGTTGGGGTGGTTCGAGCTCGCCGGGGTCGAGCTCGTGGCGGCGGCCGGCGTTCGGGAGCAGCCGAGTATGGTGCTAGAGGGCACAGGAGGTGGAGCTACTGGTAGCTGCAGGTTTGTGGAGGCGCGCTGGGCACACTGGTGTACTCGGGTGAGAGCTCCAGTGGCTGCCGTGACGGCGGCGACGAGGTCAGCGGCGGCCGGAGATCGGGCCAGCATGGCGCAGTGGCTGCAGCGCGTAAGCCAGAGAGCAGAGGAGCGCGTCGGGACCCTGGGGACCTGGGGAGCACGCGGGAGCTACTGGAGCGAGCGGAAGAGCGCCGGGACACGAGGTTCACCGGCAATGGCGATGGCCGGAGCTCGGTGCTTGCGGGGAAGGCGGCTATGGCACGGGAACGAGCAGAAAAGGAGGGGGAAAACGAAGAAGATCTTACGGCGGTCCTGGAGATCAGCACGGGAGGCTCGGGGACGGCCTGGCTGCAGCCAATCGACGACGGAGAGGTCCGGCGACCGGCGGTGAAGAAGATGGCGATTGCGTTGCTTCGGTGCCTCCGGGCTCGCGAGATTCACCGGAGAGGAGCCGCTCGAGGTAGCAGAGGCGATGGACGACTCGAGGAGGCGAGGCGTGCGCGGTGGCTACAGATACGGTTGACGGCGGCGAGAGGCGTGCTCGGGGCTGCGAGAGAGAGAGGGCAGCAGGGGAGAGAGGAGCCGACAGGGAGGGAGTGAGAGGGGGTCGGGGGTGTCGTGGCGTCGCGGAAGGCGACCAGGGCGACGAGGGGGTAGCCAGGCAGGCAAGGAGGAGCTGGCGCGGCTCGCCTGCGCGCCGGGCACGCAGCTGCTTCGGGGCGAGGGGAGGAAGACGACGGAGGGGCTGCAGTGGTGGGCTGGGCCGATTCTGCTGGGCCACCAGGTGGGTGGGCCTCAGGTGAGCGTCGGGTAAGTTTTCTCTGCTCTGTCTTTTACTTATTATTTTCTATTTTTTTCTGCAGCTTTGTGGCTTTAATAAAAATACTAAATCAATCCCAAAAATCATGCAACTGCTCATGACCACTGTTAGAAATATATCCTACAGTAAACATTTCAGTTTGGGATTATTTGAGCATTTAAAATATTTTATAGTATTTAAATGCCCAAATGCAAATATGTAATGATTTAAATTCAAAGTCCCAAAAATAAATCCTTTTAAAATGTTCATCATTTTTGGTTTGGATCAAAACCCTTGCCAAAAATATTAAACATCTAAGGAGAGCATTTTGGAGCAATGAATGAGATTTTAGGGTTTTTGCCCTTCTTTTATCTAGGGTTTTGAGGCTTCCAATTTCCCTCAGTTCAAATTTCAAAAATATAGACATGATGCACACATGAAGCTAACCTAGAGCAATGCCAGAAGCTAGGGATGTGACAACTCACCCCCACTAAACAAGAATCTCGTCTCGAGATTCAAGCGTAGGGTAGGATGAAGGGGAAACGCAAACTAGTACAATCTTCACGATCCAGGGTGCACTTCAGTTGAACGTTGATTCATTCACCATTATTGTCTTGAAGTCTTGCTCTGAGAAATCCTGCCAACATGACATGGAGAGAAGAAAGAGACTCTAGAAGGGCCGATCTTCTCGAAGATCGAACAACTCACGGAATGAGACATAGGACCATCTCTCGGGTTGAGACACGAGATACACATCAAGAGGGGTGGAAGAAACGGATGACGAAGGTTCACTAGGTGGACAACGATCCCACACCTAAGAAGGTGGTGAACGGTTGTCAACGTAGCGAGGAGTTGAGTTGCCATGATACCACAACGATACACCTTAGGGAAGGTGACTCGTAGAGATATCCCCTTAAGTGGCAAAAAGAATTACTTTTGATTCAGAGATCATTGAAACTCTTTAAACCAGCCTAAGGCAATTCTCGAGCGATCGTTTGGAGGGGGTCGGTAGAATGGCATACTCGGACTTGGATGATGTGGATTACCTTGTTGAAGACAACGTAATGGATGAATTTGCTTATCACCGGAAATGGAAGAGACCCATGGTAGAATGGCACATTGGCGGTGCAAGCTAGGAACAAAATGCAAATGCTAGGAATGATTCTGGTAACTGGGGAAGAACCCAACAATAGAGGGTGAATTCACTGTTTGAAAAGATCATAGCATTGCCGAGGAAACTGAGAGGAATCCCAGTTAGAGCCGATGATAACACGTAGCGCTTGTACGTGCTCTCAAGAACTTGAGCATTTCCACATTCATCAAGGTTTTACCAATACCCGTGTCAAGGATCCTGGCAACACAACATACCACCATGATGAACAACGATGGACGATGCAGATGCATAGGAAGATAACATCAACTCAGGTTTCACCCTAGCGAGGCCAAGGAAACAAAATCTGGATGATCGACCGAGAGACATTTAGCACTCCGCTTCTAATGTTCTCCTTGACATGCTAGTGTAACCCATTCATAGATATGGTTGATAACTAGAACATCAAGTAAAGGTCGAACTTTGGGAGCAATAGAATCCATAAGGAACAGTTACGGAGGTAAATCCTACGAAATCCTTATGGGGAGGTGGCCAACTTCTTCAATCAAGATACTACAATAATAGATCTTCCGGCTGGGTGTGTTGGCCATGACATCCACTTAACCGGTTACAGAGAGACCATTATTATAGTTTTTGGGAAATGTTCCAACAATCATATCTGCCTGAGATTCAGATCTAGTTGGGGTTAGGATATTCCAGACTCATCGAGTCCAGGAAGAAAAATGAAAGTTTGCAACACAAATCGACGAGATGACGTTGCGAGATTCTCGGAAAATGAACTACGATAGCAAGCTCCAAAACATGAGCTGGTTCTGCTACAAACATGTGAACACGTTGTCCCAAACAAGCATGCCCACATGGTAGTCTTACAATAAAACACTACCGAGTTCTGGTTGGGAGCCATCATCGAGGATATCGAAGTCTTTACGCAAGTCCATGGATTAGATCCCAAGCATAGACTTCTTTTCCTTGAACAAGTCAATCAGTGGCTTGGTGTGCTAGGATATACATATGGAATGAAGATGATCAGTCTAACAGACCACAGAATTCTTCGCACGTGCATGACTGACTTGGGACGATTCCAAAGGAGGTAAAAACATGCTTTCTCGAATTCACGGCGGCAACTTACATCAAAATGCACGTGAATCAAAGGAAGTCACTCCTTTCATCAAACAAGTACTTCATGAGCTAGCATGAAGAAAATGCTTTCAAAAGTTTCCAACACTAACTTAATGTTCAACAACATCATGGAGGAGATAAGGATGTTGTCAATGGGCTCAACAACAACTCATCGGAATTTCCATATCACTGAACTTCCACCATCATGTGAACACGGTGATAGCACTGATCAGACCCAAAAGATATAATGGTGTATGCTCGAGGGATCAACCACGAATAAGACAACATTACGAACATCGTTGGTTCTGACTTGATTTGACGATAGCCCACACTCAAATCAAAGGATTGATAAGACGATAGGTCCAGCAACGGACCACAGGGACCAATCGATGAAGATATCATCTTTCTTCAACACACACTACACAAGAATATCCCTTTGGAACGAACTAAGTCAGGCAAGCTTTTATCTTCCAACTCTCCAAGTTGTTGTCTAGCTTAACCAACTAGCTCCGGGATATCCAACACAGATTCTTGGAGAGAAGGTGGTTCACAAGAAACCAACTTGATCACGAGCTCAACATAGCGGTCAGGTGACAACCTGGTAATGCTTCCGAGAAGATCTTCGGAAATCACGAACCACCGATATGTTACTAAGCTCGAGAACAATCTTGCTTTTCAGGGCAAGATGATATGATCAAATGAGCGAGGACTTGACAAATCCTATCTCATCAATCGAGGAGTGCACCAGGAAAATGGACTAGGTAGCACGATCAATCTTAGAATGGTGATTCAAAAACCAACACGCTAAGGATGAAATTATTATCCTTTAGCTACCAAGCAACGAGGTTGCTGGGAGTATTGATTTCACACACCATGATTCACTTGTTGGCACTCCGGCTGCAACAACACGGAACCGAGGAATGAGAAAGGATGGCGAGAAGTATCACTATGTCAAGAATTCACAAAAGGTGGTGCAATTCTCATGAAACTCCTGTCATAAAGGAGGTAATACTTCAGGGTAGAGCAGACCAGAAGCTGGATTGTAACTTGATCTGCGGAACACAACTACTTTGACCCAATCCTAGATATGGATGAGGTACTGGAGTTTGTTTCTCCAAGTCATTCAGGACAGAATGGCTTGACGGACCACAAGAGTAATAGGCATCGATAACGAATGCATGCATACTCTTGACTATCAATTGATAGACAAGGGTCAGAAAACAACTAAAGAGGGTCAACTCAAAGGAACATATAACTTTCTGAGTTGTGGATGCATAAATTAGTATGTCGAACCAAGTTCAACATAATTCTTCCGGATAATCCATGCAGAAAGGTAGAACTGGCAGAGTCACGATTTATGAATGGAGAACTCCTCAAGAATAATCCTGTTGTGATATTTCAGTTCAACGAGGAACTTCTACCATAAGTAGTTCATGGTATTTGGAAGAAGAAGATACCACGGACTTCAAGGACTATCGCAAAGGTTACTAATATCCTAAAGGCGCTAGCAATTACTATCAACATGAAGTAGGTAGAGTGAATCTCGGGTTTAAGAACCCAGGAATAGAATACCTACTAGCTATGTGGCATCACGGGATGCTTTCGAGAATAAAGGCCAGAATCATCACACTGGGAACACAAAACGTTGCTAGATTACTAGGTGACTCCCTAAAACACCTAGGGTCATAATAATTATTCCAACATATATGTCGAGGCAATAAAGTACCTCAACTCACTAATTTGTGTGATTAATCTGACCAAAGGCACATCGGAAACAGGAGGAAAGGATTTGCAAATGCATCCGACTATTTAGAAACCTGGGATGACTCGGACAGCATAACGGCTGTAAATGCTCAAAAAAGATTTGAGACATTCACAAAAATGGTGGCATAACCACTCAGAAGCACGATATCAAGGTTTCGAGATCAACAATTAACATACGGAAGTAGTAGAAACTGAACTCAAGCTTAAATCCAACAATCTTATAAGTCTATGGATTAGTAACACGTGATCCTAATAGAAAGAAGAGATAGCCTAGTTCTTAATCCCCGTAGGAAAGATAAGATGACTCAGATCAGAAAGGCATAAGGTATAAGGAGTAAAAAGAGCCTTACGTTCCATCCCACAATCAATTCCCTTACATATAACTAAAGCATTTCTAGACTCAACTTCGACCAGTTTGGCTTAGTAATCCTACAGGCAGTCAAGCTCTGATACCAACGCTGTCAGGACCCCGACTCAATGCCACATCGATCTAGCATGTAACACCTCATATCACTTTGCGGCCTCACGCACGGTATTCCCACGGGTGTCGCCTTACCTTTGCCCGGGACCGTTTGCGCCTTTTGGCACACGTATATGACAGTGTCGCTAGCATCCATATGATAAGGAGCCCGGGCTGACATGGCTAGTCGTAAACCCAAAGTGGCACAGACTTACAGGGACAGGCATCCATGACCCAGCATCGAACGTGTCGGTCATCAGCGAGTGAATCCAGGCTGTAGCACTGGGCTAGCAGGACTCCGGTGAACCGGGCTGTAGCGGGCTAACAGGACTCCGGTATTCATCGCGTGACATTTCCCCGAAGGGACAGACACAGGAACGAAGGACACATGCCGGCCAGCCTAAGTGTTCCGGAGCAGTAGCGAGCTACCATGGCTCGGTGGAAACACTAGGAGACATTTCCCGGTAAGAGAGGCTACTAAAGATAAACAACTAGATGGTCAGATCCCACACATACCAAGCATTTCAATAACATACACACAATATGCTCGATATGTGCAAATACAACATGGCATCACAACATGACTCTATGACTCAAGTAATCTATTCAATAGGCTCCGAGGAGCGAGATATTACAAACATGGGTCTCATGACCCAACATTCAGAGCATACAAATCAAGCACAAGCGGAAGCTATCATGTCTGAGTACAGACATCTATAAATGAAAAAGGCTGAGAAGCCTGACTATCTACCAAATCCTGCCGAGGCACAAGATCGTAGCTGAGGTAACAAGCTAAACGTCGAAGTCCACGCGAAACTACTAGCGAGACCGAAGTCTCTCTGCAAAAACATAAATAGGCAAACGTGAGTACAAATGTACCCAGCAAGACTTACATCAGAACTATCTACATATGCATCATTATCAACAAAGGGGATGGTGGGGTTTAACTGCAGCAAGCCAGCTTTGACTCGGTGGCTATCCTGAACTACGACTGCAAGTAACTCTTTTGAGGTGGCGCACATGAGTCCACATATTCACCATATCAATACACCACTATGGATCCGCTCCCGTCTCCCTACGAGAACGCCATCCATAGCACTCACGCTTATCTTGCGTATTTTAGAGTATCCACTTTCACTTGTCTATGAACTATGCAAGGGGTCCAAGTTTCCATATCCGAGGAATCCGGCTATTCGAATAGATGATGTTAACCCTGCAGGGGTGTACTTCTTCACACACGCTCTCGCCACTTATCGCCCTGTACACGTCATGTACCTCGGCAACCTTCAAGCGGAAGCCGGGCGAGGGAGTCGGCCACGACCTGACTAACCGAACAAGTCTCTAGTCCAGGTTTATCGCCTATTCGGGTTCCATCCGCAAGGAGATCCGGCCGGGGTGTCGCTCACGGCCCCAAACGATGTGAGCAGGGTTCCCAAGCCCACCAACCGGGTGCCACTTGGTACACCGTGCCACTGTGCCTAGTCTGTCCCAAGCCCACCTGTACCGGGTGCCACTTGGTAGACTACTAACACTACCTACAAACACCAGAAACTAGTTGCAACTCCTGGACAGAGATCAAGTTGATTAATAAGCCGAGAGGGGCACTTAAGCATTCCAATGTGTGGTAGTAGCTGGTCATGGATCACAAACACAGAACTCAGTTCCTGATGACGGCTGCAATGAGACAACCCACCATGTACTCCTACATGGCCTCTCACCGCTACCTTTACCAAATCGTGTTCATACACTTAGCTCACACACAGTAGGACATGTTCACACGCCTCTGATTCATCCCCGATGAATCAGACCTGACTCAACTCTAAGCAGTAGCAGGCATGACAAACAAGCATGAATGAGTAGGCACATCAGGGCTCAAACAACTCCTACTCATGCTAGTGGGTTTCATCTATTTACTGTGGCAATGACAGGTCATGCAAAGGATAAAGGGTTCAGCTACCGCAGCAAGTATCAAATATGTCGTTGTTGTCCTAATGCAGTAAAAGAGAGAAGGAGCGAGAGAGTGGGATTTTATCAGAATGAACAAGGGGGTTTTGCTTGCCTGGCACTTCTGAAGATAACATTGAGTCTCCATCAGTGTCAACGATCACATCATCGATACAACGTCTATCGAGGGGGGAACAACACCGGCAAACAGAAGGAAACACAATCAATGCAATGCACAATATGATGCATGCTATGACATGGCAACATGAATGTGTTTTGGGCTAATGCACCTAAAACCAGATTAAATGAAGTTGGTTTGAATCTAAAATTCAAATTCAAACTCCATATGTGATTAATTAAATGCCCTTTATATGATTTGTGCTAAACAGTAGTGATAAGTTGTTCTAACATGCATGAAAATGGTACAGATGGATTCCTTGAATTTTTCTGATAATTTTTCATATATAAATTATTTAATTTGGAGTTACGGTTAATTTTCTATGATTTTTAGAAGTTTATATAATTTTCTGGAATTTCCTGAATATTTAGAATTAAAATAATTCCAGAAAATGAATTATGGCGTCAGCACCACGTCACTGTGACGTCAGCAGTCAACTGGGCTGGCTCGGGTCAAACCTGACGTGTGGGGGCCACACGTCAGTGACACAGTGCTGGCTGGAGTCACAGACATGTGGGGCCGGTCAAAGGCCACGTCAGCGAGGTCAACGCCGACGCGTGGGGCCACTGCAATTAGATTAAACTTAATCTATTTTAGTTAGCCGGTTAGTTAGGCCGTGGGGCCCGGCTGTCAGTGGCTCTGGGGGTTAGTTAGTGGGGTCATTAGCGCTAATGACAACGCCGCGTCAGATACGCCGGCGATGAGTCGCCGGTGACCACAGAACACGGCGGGGCACGCTGGACTTGCGCTAGAGGCGTCAGTTTGGCGCGCTGAGGGCACCAGGGGATGGCCCTCGCTCTTGCGCATCCAGAGAGCCAAATGGGAGGGGTTGGGGTGGTTCGAGCTCGCCGGGGTCGAGCTCGTGGCGGCGGCCGGCGTTCGGGAGCAGCCGAGTATGGTGCTAGAGGGCACGGGAGGTGGAGCTACTGGTAGCTGCAGGTTCGTGGAGGCGCGCTGGGCACACTGGTGTACTCGGGTGAGAGCTCCAGTGGCTGCCGTGACGGCGGCGACGAGGTCAGCGGCGGCCGGAGATCGGGCCAGCACGGCGCAGTGGCTGCAGCGCGTTAGCCAGAGAGCAGAGGAGCGCGTCGGGACCCTGGGGACCTGGGGAGCACGCGGGAGCTACTGGAGCGAGCGGAAGAGCGCCGGGACGCGAGGTTCACCGGCAATGGCGATGGCCGGAGCTCGGTGCTTGCGGGGAAGGCGGCTATGGCACGGGAACGAGCAGAAAAGGAGGGGGAAAACAAAGAAGATCTTACGGCGGTCCTGGAGATCAGCACGGGAGGCTCGGGGACGGCCTGGCTGCAGCCAATCGACGACGGAGAGGTCCGGCGACCGGCGGTGAAGAAGATGGCGATTGCGTTGCTTCGGTGCCTCCGGGCTCGCGAGATTCACCGGAGAGGAGCCACTCGAGGTAGCAGAGGCGATGGACGACTCGAGGAGGCGAGGCGTGCGCGGTGGCTACAGATACGGTTGACGGCGGCGAGAGGCGTGCTCGGGGCTGCGAGAGAGAGGGCAGCAGGGGAGAGAGGAGCCGACAGGGAGGGAGTGAGAGGGGGTCGGGGGTGTCGTGGCGTCGCGGAAGGCGACCAGGGCGACGAGGGGGTAGCCAGGCAGGCAAGGAGGAGCTGGCGCGGCTCGCCTGCGCGCCGGGCACGCAGCTGCTTCGGGGCGAGGGGAGGAAGACGACGGAGGGGCTGCAGTGGTGGGCTGGGCCGATTCTGCTGGGCCACTAGGTGGGTGGGCCTCAGGTGAGCGTCGGGTAAGTTTTCTCTGCTCTGTCTTTTACTTATTATTTTCTATTTTTTTCTGCAGCTTTGTGGCTTTAATAAAAATACTAAATCAATCCCAAAAATCATGCAACTGCTCATGACCACTGTTAGAAATATATCCTACAGTAAACATTTCAGTTTGGGATTATTTGAGCATTTAAAATATTTTATAGTATTTAAATGCCCAAATGCAAATAAGTAATGATTTAAATTCAAAGTCCCAAAAATAAATCCTTTTAAAATGTTCATCATTTTTGGTTTGGATCAAAACCCTTGCCAAAAATATTAAACATCTAAGGAGAGCATTTTGGAGCAATGAATGAGATTTTAGGGTTTTTGCCCTTCTTTTATCTAGGGTTTTGAGGCTTCCAATTTCCCTCAGTTCAAATTTCAAAAATATAGACATGATGCACACATGAAGCTAACCTAGAGCAATGCCAGAAGCTAGGGATGTGACAGATAGAATGAGACCTGACCCTGCTTTTGCTACTTCACCTATATGTGTTCCTGATAAAGAATATGAATTCTATGTTGATCTTGATATAATTACTTTGGTTGAACCTGATCCGTTTTATGGCTATGAATCTGAAACAGTTGTGGCACATCTTACTAAGTTAAATGATATAGCTGCCCTGTTCACTAATAATGAGAGATCACGTTACCTCTATTTACTCAAAATTATTTCCGTTCCCATTAAAGGGTGATGCTAAGATATGGTTTAATTCTCTTGATCCTGGTTGTGTGCGTAGTCCCCAGGATATGATTTATTACTTCTCTGCTAAATATTTCCCTGCTCATAAGAAACAAGCTGCCTTCAGGGAAATATACAACTTCGTGCAAATTAAAGAAGAGAGTCTCCCACAAGCTTGGGGGAGGCTTCTCAAGTTACTAAATGCTTTGCCTGATCATCCTCTTAAGAAACATGAAATACTTGATATCTTTTATAATGGACTAACCGATGCTTCCAGAGATTACCTGGATAGTTGTGCTGGTTCTCTTTTCAGGGAAAGAACACCGAATGAAGCTGAAATTCTATTGAATAATATGTTGACAAATGAAAATAATTGGGCACCTCCTGTCGTGGGTTTGTCAAGGCAGATGTCCTCGTGAAAGGACTTAGTCGTGGAGCCATCGCAACGGGTTAGCTTAAAGGGGGTAAACCGGACAAGGGGACACGGGAGTTTATACTAGTTCGGCCCCTTCGATGAAGGTAAAAGCCTACGTATAGTTGTGATTGGTATTGCTAGGGTTTCGAAGGCCAGGGAGCGAATCCGCTTTGTCTGTCTCTCGAGTTGTTGTTGTCTGTCCATAAAACGCGGCCGGGTCATCCCTTTATATACATAGGTAGACGCCCGCCAGCTACAGAGTCCCGAAGCCGGTTTATAAACGTATCCGGTTTGGCCTCTCTCTTTCTATCTTACTATACAAGTTACATGACTAGGCCGGTTTACATTTACAGACTTTAACCCGCCTTTGGGCCCTCCATAAAGCGCCATCACTTTACATCTTCATGGGCTTCTAATCTTCAAAGAGTCACTGGCTACATAAGGCCGGTTTACCTCCAGTAGTAATATCCCCAACATTAGGCCCCAGATTAGTTTGAACTTGTTCATGTCAATCTTCCACACTTTAGGAAAAATCTTCTCTCTTATCTTCATTTTTGATTTTGTAAACCGCCGTGACGTCATACTTCAAAATTACGATAAACCGCCCTGACGTCATCCATCCGTTGATGTCGGAGATTTCCTTCATTTAATATATATCCAGTCATCGAGGCGACACCTTTATTAACTTATCCATTTTTTGGGCTCCTCGATTCCCGTACTTTCCATTTATCACTTCACCTTATAAATAGGACCGAGGGGTCATTTTCACCGTTTCCCCCCGTGCCTCTTCGCGTCGTCTTCCTCGCGCTACTCTGCCTCTGGAGCTCCGCCACCGTCGACCGTCGTCTCTGCTCCGACCTTGGCCGCTGCATCGCCCTGAACGCACCAGAATACTGCGGCGCCCTTCCGCTTCCTCACTAGCTCCGGTAAGTTCTCTGCTTTTTTCACCATAAATCTGTTCTAGGGTTTCCACATTCTTCACAGTTCTTCCGAAGTTCATCAGTGCTATTCTTCCCTGTTCTTCCTTTAATAGATGGACACTTCATGCTTGATGCATCTCTTACCTTAGCTTACCTACCATGGTCATCACAAATCCTTATGCGCAAAGAACTGATCTAGTCTGTCAAAAATTGCTTCAGTTCTGCACCCCTTCAAGATCCAATTATTTTTGCTTTTCTGTCTTATCTTTAGATCCGAAAGTTGTATACATCACTGTGAGATCTGTTTCTATGTTCCTGTGAGATCCGTTTCTCCTCGCACCAATATAAGCGGTTTAACATTGTATAAATAGTCTATGCCATTAGCCCTCTGATAAACTGGAAGAGCATGTTACCTTCATAATTATGCTCCGATTTAACAGTGTCTGATCAATCCTGCACTAGCATTACCTTTCTTTATCATTATACCAGTCTCTGGGTTGTACCATTTATCATATCAGTATGTTTCTTACTCCCTTGTCTCTTGTGTATAATCATGTGTAATTTATAAACCGGCCTTTCATTTTCAGTTTGTTCGCTTTGCAATGGCCAAACAATTCACTGCCTGCAACTGGGCTCGTTCCCGGGTTACTGAGGCTCAATTGAATGAGATGGTTAGCATCGGCTCTGTGCCTGAGAAAACTAAGATCAAATGGCGAGTTCCAGGAACTGAGAATCCTCCAACCCCAAGACAAGGCGAGGTGGTAATCTTTGTTGACCATATAGGCCGTGGTTTCAAACCGCCAGGGTCAAAATTTTATCGAGATGTGCTTGCCAGCTTCCAACTGCATCCACAAGATATTGGTCCCAACTCAGTCTCCAACTTATGCAATTTCCAAGTCTTTTGTGAAGTCTATTTACAAGAAGAATCAACTGCAGAACTGTTCCGGGATTTCTTTCACTTAAACCGGCGCACAGAGTTTGTGAATGGACCGAACACAGAGCTTGGTGGTGTCTCGATTCAAAAGCGGAAAGAAGTGGAATTTCCTCATGCCAAACATCATAGCCACCCAAAGGAATGGAACATGGTTCTATTGCAGAGACACTTCGCCTGAGGATGAAAATCCCCTCCCCGGCTTCCGTGATCATAGATTATCCAATACTCACCCAATGCCACAACGCCTGAGCTCTTCAGAAAGGGAAAAATACGCTCCTCAAATCGCCAAGCTCTGGTCCTTTATGGCAAACGGTTTAACAGGTGTGGATTTTGTGTGCTGTTGGATATCCTGGAGTATCTTGCTGCTAAGCCGGTGTCTCGGTTTAATGTGCGAATATACTGGTGAAGTTGACGATCCTCAACACCCACTGCAACATCCAATTATCTAAGGAAGAAGTTACTGAAGGTGTAAAGAAAATTCTAAATGAATCAGAACTGGTCTGTAGTCAAACCGGTCTGAATCCCTTCTACACCAAGAACAAACCGCCTGTTGTAAGCATTACACTTCCTCTTCATCTCTAATATCTTTGACCTATACAAGTTGTAACCCTTCTTCTTTATATATATAGGGTGATGACCCTTTCTAGAAACGGAAATCCATAGAGAAAGCGGCAATGCCAACTGGAGATAAAGTGGTCAAACCAACCCGCCCAAAGACCAAAGCCGTAAAACGGACGTCAAAGCGGAAAACAGCTGACCGGATTAATATGGAACTTGATGATGATACTGATGACCCAGAAGTTGAGGTAGAACTTGACTCACTTGGCTCTCTTTTTATGCATCTTGTTAACAATGATCTTCCTCAGGAGGAGGCAGAAGCTAGTCAGGCTGAGGACGTAGAGGTAATTACCCTTTCCTCCGGTTCAGACTCTATGCCAACACAAAAAACTCGCCAAACAATCCGAAAAGTAAGCTTTTCTCATCTTCTTGCTCACTTGGATCCAACATTTATTTTGAAGACTCAACAGCATGAAGCTCGCTGGACAACCCAGCATAGTGGCCAACATGTCACCTCTACCGGTTTACCTGATACTCCTATTCGGAAGCGCCGGTCTGAGGTCTCTCCTACTTCTGACCATTCATGCCCCAAGGTAGGTTATTTCAGACAGCCTCTTAATCCGTCCGATTCAAATTATCAGGTGACCCCTCCTTCCTCTTCTGGTGAATCGACAGCAACTCAACTCCCCCCTTTGAAAACTGTGGCCGGGTGAGTTATGAAAAATCTTTCCTTTCAATGCGCCTACATCTTTTGAACAGGATATTAATCCTTTTTAATTCTGTTTGTAGGGCCAAAGCCAGACCCAGCAAGAAATCTTGGGTCACCAATCCGCCAGAAGACCCTGTTGCTAAAGAAGAAGAACCAAGAGGTGAACCGGAGCAGACTGGTGAACCGGAAGGCCTCCATCCTGAAACAACTTTTGATGATTCGCCCCTTGACGGCCAACATACTGACGAACCAATAGATGTCGAGCCTGCCGCCCCTGATACTGAACCGGCAGAACCAAACCGGGCTAATCCAATGAAAGACACTGAAATTCCATCATCATCCACCAAAAATCCTGAAGGCCAAGGTGATGACGTTATTATTACTGGAACAGGCCACAGCCCTCCTGGTCATCCCGTCATTTTGTCTCAACATAGTGCCAAATAAGAGCAAATTGCCAGGGATAAAGGCAAATGGAGCAGCGACTTATCAAACTATGCTCATCTTAACGCTGATGAGTTTCATTCCGGCTTCTTGAACCGTCTGCACTCAAACCGGGATTATGAAACCGGTTTGGTGAATTTGATGAAAGAACGATATGAGGTAAATGCTTCTCCCTTGCACATTGATTTATAGCTGAAATGCTATTCCAAGTAGCCTCCAAGAGCCGTTTTATGATTGTTAATCATAAACCGGGTCTTTGTAACACTTCAAGCATCCCATCATTGATCCTTGCAAATGCGTGTCCTCAATCATAGATAAGACTCATGTTTGAAAAATTAGATAACGTTCTGCAGCATAGCCCCCAAAGGCCGGTTTAACTTGGAAAGTTAATCTGGTTTTTAATCCACA
The DNA here is from genome assembly GCF_002162155.2 of Triticum dicoccoides. Taxonomy (NCBI): domain Eukaryota; kingdom Viridiplantae; phylum Streptophyta; class Magnoliopsida; order Poales; family Poaceae; genus Triticum; species Triticum dicoccoides. The sequence goes on along the minus strand of NC_041382.1, from coordinate 466,961,095 downwards.
CCGCCGGTTTAGAACAAACGTACATTAGCCCCCAAGTGTCAAGGATAATGCTTGCATTGTTCTGGAGACTTGTATGGAGGGTAGTAATTGAGAGCAAATAGGCATTAGCCCCCAAGTATGAAGTGGATAACTTGTTATATGCTTTATACTTAGTGCATAAATATGCTGTTTTGTTGAATATACCTTCAATGGTGCAGGCTGAACTGAGAAGCAAAGATACCCAAAACTCTGACTTGCAAGAAAATGTGAAGTCTCAACAAGCCGAAGCTGCAAAAGCCAAAGAGGAGCTGATGCAGGCCCTGGCCAGAATGGAAAAATTGAAAGAATCCTTCAACCAAGATCGTGCTGAATGGGAAACCGAAAAGCCGGTTTGACCAAAAGAGTTGTAGATGCCGAGGAAGCCCTGAATTCGGTGGTTGAAGAACTAGCCAGTTTGAAGCGCCAAATCAATGCTATGACCTCTGTTATCTTTGGTAAGTGTCTGTTTATGTATGTTGCACCAGTCAATGAATCTTAAAACTAACCAAAATGTTGATAAAATCTTTGGCAGGAACTCGGATCACTCATCTTGGTGCAGATATGAGGATGAATCTCAAAGCGGCATATACATTGGTTGAGGAGCTATACTCTGGGTCTTAGCGAGCCATTAGTACAGCGGCTTATAACAAACCGGCGCCAACGTTGATTAAGGAGACCCTTGAGAAGCTGGGCATGTTACCGGCGCGTACCGAGTTGAAAAGAGCCGCTGCGAGAGCAGGAGCAGTAATCGCCCTTATTCGAGCCAAGGCCTGGATTCCAGACCTTGAAGCAGAGGATATCATTAAAGGATATCCAGGCGTTAAAGAAGACGGTTCAAACTTTGACAATGATGATCTTCGGTGGCTGACCAAAGAGATGCGGCCAGCGGCCAGCAAATTGGCTGAGGACACCGATTTGTCCCATTTTCAACCGTTTTATGATGCAGAAGGGAAAAGACAGCCGGCCAAGATCCATGAAGTCGAAGAACTTGTGCCTCCAATTCGTAAGCATACTTATGCCCCTGATATTAACCCTTCTGATCTTATCCATGAGGAAGCAGTATTCCAAGCTTTAACCGGAATCGATTGGTCAACGGCTGATTTCCAGCGGCTGGGGAGGGATGAAGAAGTACCTACACAACCTAATCCGCAACCATCAAACCGTCGTGATGAAGAGTCCTGATCCGGTCGTCGGTTTATATGGCTACTGTGAAAAACAATGGCCCTGTTTGAGCCGCTTTGAAGCTTCATGTAATAGGAGAGCTGAAACTTTGTTTATCTGCCATGCCATCGAGCATGTTTCATAACGCTTTGTAACAATCTGTGCCGCCCTTCAGGATATATTTTATGCATAGCCTATGATGACTTGCCTTCCTGGGTCCAAAAAACTTAAAAATGTCTAGCGGTTTACCGCTAAACATGTCATAATATCCAAGAAGTATATAGTACTTTAGCTGAATAATCAAGTGTTTGTACAAAAAATAATGTACAGAACATACCTCATTGATTGACCAAACGTGTATACAGCAAAGGTGTTTAACACCAACCCGATACGTTTGATAATTTGATCTTCATAATGCTGGTCTATGTATTAAACCGGACCGGTATAACTACCGGATTTTCTTCATAACACTGGTGATTTAGTCAAACCAGACCGGGTCAATGACCACCGGTTTATAATTGATCATTTACCAACAACTGGTGGTTGGAAAGCAAGCCGGGTCAAGGACGTCGTTTTATCAAAAAAATACTTATGATTGTCAACAAACAAAATTCAAATAGGAAAATATGCGAGGCTTTTTACGAGCTGCCAGGCTCCAAATCAAGGCTTTTTATGGGCTGCCAGGCCTCTATGTTAAACCATTTAACAAAGCCTTTTAAGATGCGCCTCCAATTAACCAATCATCGTTTTAACTGTGACAAGTTCAGGGTCTGTAAAAGATTGACTTGTCAAACGTTCGATGGGTCATGCCAGGATTACCTGGATAGGAGTGGCTTACTTGATGAAGGCAGGTTAACCCGGGGTTTTAGGTGAATACACCAAGCTTCGAAGCCGTGGCTTGATAGCCAATTATGAGGGTCCTTTCAAACTCTTTGTTGCTTTGCAAAAAAGAGCCCCCAAGTAACTTTGTGAGCGATACTCAATGTGTGCCTATGTTTGAGTTTGTACTGTGTACAATACTCTCTTTGGCTCCATAATTTTTTCCTTGTGTGGCTGATATGCCTATCAAGAGGTGTAGCTGTGGTTCAAACATGACCAATCCCCCTAGTGATTTTCTTCATCTTTATGCAACTGCTAAAGCCGGTTTAACAAAGACTCCGCTTTGACCGTTAACTTGGAAAAGCACACATATGATATAAGAAAGAACAGATACCCCGCTTATAACGGAGGCTCCGGTTTATTATATGGTATATACACTGTCATAAATATGTACAGGTGAAGAGCCTATGGCTTCAAGTATAGTAAGGCCGAAGGAGAGCTATGTTCCATGGCCGCTTTGTCTCCTCCTCCGATTGACGTGAGTCTTCATGCTCTCGAACATCAATGAGGTAGTAGGATCCGTTGTGCAGTTTTTTGCTGACCACAAAGGGTCCTTCCCAAGGGGGGATAACTTGTGCATATCAGTCTAATCCTGGATGAGCCGGAGCAGCAAATCACCTTCTTGAAAGGTTCTAGTTTTAACCCGGCGGCTGTGATAACGTCGAATATCTTGTTGATAAATCGCCAAACATGCTGCTGCAAGATCCCGCTCTTCATCCAACAGGTCCAGAGAATCCTGACGTGCCTTCTCATTATCAGCTTCAACATAAGCTGCCACACGGGGCGAATCGTGACGGATGTCACTAGGAAGAACTGCCTCCGCTCCACAAACCATGAAGAAAGGCGTATAACCCGTAGACCTATTGGGTGTGGTGTTGATGCTCCATAACACAGAAGGTAGCTCCTCGACCCAACAACCCGGCACCCACTTTAAGGGAACCATAAGCCTTGGTTTGATACCCTGTAGAATTTCTTGATTTTCCCTTTTCGCTTGACCATTAGATTGGGGGTGAGCCACTGATGCTAGATCAAGCCGGATGTGCTCACATTGACAGAATTCTTCCATCTCTCCTTTTGATAAGTTAGTACCATTATCTGTTATAATGCTACGTGGAAAGCCAAACCGGAATATCACCTTTTTGATGAATTGAACCGCTGTGGCTGCATCACACTTGCTGACTGGCTCTGCCTCTACCCATTTAGTGAATTTATCAACTGCTACTAATAGGTGGGTCTTCTTGTCCTTGGAGCGCTTGAAGGGTCCAACCATATCCAGCCCCCAAGTTGCAAACTGCCACGTAATTGGAATCATCCGCAACTCTTGAGCCAAAACGTGCGCACGGCGGGCAAACTTTTGACATCCATCACATCTTTTGACTAAATCCTCCGCATCAGCATGCGCCGTCAACCAGTAAAAACCGTGGCGAAAAGCTTTAGCAACCAACGACTTTGAACCGACGTGGTGACCGCAATCACCTTCATGAATTTCTCATAGAATCTCACAACCTTCTTGAGGAGAAACACATCACTGAATTGCTTCTGAAACACTGTAACGATGTAACTCCCCGTTGAGTATGGTCATGGACTTGGAACGCCGGATTATCTGTCGAGCCAATGTTTCCTCAGCTGGTAACTCGCCCCGATTCATGTAATCCAGATATGGGATCGTCCAATCCGGTGTGGCATGCAGAGCTACCACCAACTGAGCCTTCGGATCAGGAATAGCCAAATCTTCTTCGGTTGGTATTTTGACGGACGGATTGTGCAATACATCAAGAAAGACATTGGGCAGAACCGGTTTACGTTGGCCACCAAGACGACTTAAAGCATCCGTCGCTTCATTCTTCCGCCGGTCTATATGGTCCACCTGATAACCTTTAAAGTGACCAGCCACTGCGTCCACCTCTCGCCGATATGCAGCCATGAGTGGGTCCTTAGAATCCCAAGTGCCAGACACTTGCTGAGCCTCTAGATCTGAATCGCCGAAGCACTTAACCCGACTCAAATTCATCTCCTTAGCCATCCAATGACCGTGGAGTAAAGCCTCATATTCAGCTGCATTGTTAGTACAAGGGAACATTAAACGGAGGACATAACAAAACTTGTCACCTCGTGGGGAAGTTAATACGACTCCAGCCCCCGAACCCTCTAACTGTCTGGACCCATCAAAATGAATAGTCCAATATGTATTATCTGGTTTCTCCTCAGGTGCATGTAACTCCGTCCAATCATTGATGAAATCTACAAGTGCCTGGGGCTTGATCGCCGTGCGGGGTATATATTTGAGCCCGTGAGGTCCAAGCTCAATGGCCCACTTGGCAATCCGGCCAGTTGCCTCTCTGTTTTGAATGATGTCGCCTAGAGGAATTGAACTGACCACTGTGATAGGATGGCCCTGAAAATAGTGTTTGAGCTTCCAGCTTGCCATAAACACCCCATACACCAATTTCTGCCAATGCGGATACCTCTACTTTGACTCAATGAGCACCTCACTGATATAATAAACCGGCCGTTGAACCGGATACTCTTTGCCAGGCTCCTTGCGCTCTACCACAATGGCTACACTGACAGCCCGGGCATTAGCAGCCACATATAATAATAACGGCTCTTTATCAATTGGTGATGCCAGTACGGGCGGTTCCACTAGCTGCCTCTTCAGATCTTCAAACGCCTTATCAGCTGCCTCACTCCAGACAAAGTTATCCATTTTCTTGAGCATCTGATATAAGGGGACGGCCTTCTCTCCAAGGCGGCTGATAAACCGGCTCAAGGCTGTAATCCGGCCGGCCAGATGTTGCACATCATTAATACACGCCGGTTTAGCCAAGGACGTAATTGCTGCAATCTTTTCCGGATTAGCCTCAATGCCTCTGTTTGAAACCAGAAAGCCTAAGAGCTTGCCTGCTGGGACACCGAAAACACACTTCTCCGAATTGAGCATCATCTTGTAAACCCAGAGATTGTCAAAGGTTTCCTGTAGATCATCTATCAATGTCCCCTCCTTTCTGGATTTGACCATAATATCATCTACATATGCATGAACATTGCGCCCAATTTGCTTATGAAGGCAATTCTGAACACATCGCTGGTATGTTGCCTGGGCACTCTTGAGTCCAAAGGGCATGGAAACATAGCAGAAGGCTCCAAAGGGAGTTATAAAGGCTGTCTTCTCCTGGTCCTTAACTGCCATTTTGATCTGATGATAACCAGAGTAAGCATCCAAAAAACACAAACGGTCACAACTCGCCGTAGCATCAATTATCTGATCAATGCGAGGGAGAGCAAAGAGGTCTGCAGGGCAAGCCTTGTTTAAATCTGTGTAGTCTACACACATGCGCCAAGTGCCGTTTTTCTTGAGAACCAGCACCGGATTGGCTAACCACTCTGGATGAAAAACTTCAAAAATAAACCCAGCAGCCAACAAACAGGCTACCTATTCACCTATAGCCTTCTGTCTTTCCTAATTGAAACGGTGGAGGAACTGTCGGACCGGTTTGAATTTAGGATCAATGTTGAGTGTGTGCTCAGCGAGTTCTCTCAGTACACCTGGCATGTCAGAAGGTTTCCATGCAAAGATGTCCCGATTCTCATGGATGAACTCGATGAGCGCGCTTTCCTATTTGGGATCCAGGTTAGCGCTGATGCTGAATTGTTTGGATGAATCGCCAGGGACAAAGTCAACCATCTTAGTGTCTGTAGCTGATTTGAACTTCAATGCTGGATCATGTTCCGTAGTTGGCTTTTTTAAGGAGGTCATGTCTACCGGATCAACTTGCTCCTTATAGAATTTTAACTCCTCTGTGGCACAAACCGACTCAGCATAAGCCGCATCGCCTTCTTCACACTCCAAAGCAATCTTTATACTTCCATGTACTGTGATAGTCCCCTTATGACCTGGCATTTTAAGTTGTAGGTAAACATAACATGGCATTTCCATAAACTTAGCATAAACCGGACGCCCAAACAAGGCGTGGTACAGACTTTTGATCTTCACCACCTCAAATGTTAATGTTTCTGACCTTGAATCGTAGTCATCTCCAAAAGCTACCTCCAAAGCTATCTTACCAACAGGATATGCAGACTTACCAGGCACCACACCATGAAATACCGTATTCGATGGTTTAAGATCCTTATCTATCAACCCCATACGGCGGAATGTATCATAATGCAAAATATTGATACTACTTCCCCCATCAGTGAGCACTTTAGTGAACTTGTATCCCCCAACTTGAGGGGCTACCACCAAGGCCAAATGACCTGGATTATCAACCCGAGGCGGGTGATCCTCTCTGCTCCACAAAATAGGTTGCTCCGACCAGCGTAAATACTGAGGTACTGCCGGCTCAACAGAGTTCACTGCCCTTTTGTGAAGCTTCTGATCACGTTTTCACAAACTAGTAGTGAAGACATGATATTGCCCGCTCTTTAGCTGTTTGGGATTGCTCTGATAACCCGACTGCTGCTACTGCTGCTGACTCCCCTGATGGTTGTAACCTCCCTGGTTGCCTTGGTGTCCTTGATTGACGTGTCTAGTTTGATTGCCTGAAAACCCTGAACCGGAACCACCACCTCCGTAACCCGGCCCGTGGAAACCTCCTCCTGAACCGCCGGGCGGGCCACTGTCATATTGGAAAATACTGGAATTCTTGAAATCCCGCATGATATAACAATCTTTCTAGAGATGTGATGCCGGTTTCTCCTTCGATCCATGCTTTGGACAGGGCTGATTTCACAAACGCTCCAAATTGTTGCCTGGACCTCCACCCCTCTAGGGCTGCTTGCCTTTACGGCGCTGGCCATTCTCCTGCGCGTTGGTATTTGCGACAAAGTGCAAACCACTGTCGGCCTTGCGCTTACCAGCGTTTCCATGGCCTGCCGGATTGTGTTGTTGGCCTTTGGCATTGCCGTTCTTCTTACCCTTCTCCGGTTTGTCCTCCTCTGAATCCAGATCCTTGGTATTATCTGAATCGGCATATTTAACCAAAGCGGCCATGAGTGTTGACATGTCATTGCAGTGACGTTTGAGCCTTCCCAACTTCTGTTTCAATGGTTTGAAACGGCAATTTCCCTCTAACGTTAACACTGCGGTGTCTGCATTGATACGATCTGATGAATGCAAAATCGCCGAGACCCGTTTGACCCAATGGGTCGTGGACTCCCCTTCCTCTTGGACACAAGCAGCCAGATCTACAATTGACATTGGCTGCTTACACGTATCCTTGAAGTTCTGGATAAACTGGTGCTTCAGTTCGGCCCATGATCCAATAGAGTTGGTCGGCAAGCTCTTCAACCAAGTGCGAGTTGTTCCTTCCAACATCATGGTGAAATATTTAGCACACACCGCCTCATCCACATCTAACATCTCCATTGCCATCTCATAGCTCTCCACCCACACCTCTGGCTGCAAATCAGCGGTATAATTTGGTACCTTACGAGGTCCCTTGAAATCCTTGGGTAGTCGCACATTACGCAAAGCGGGAGTTAAACACGGTACCCCTAAGTAACTGAACATCGCCCCTGGCTCCACGGAGGTGTGGGGTGAACCGGAGTATGCTGTCGTGCTTCGTGTCGAGCTGTCAACTCGGCCTCTCGACGTGCGCGGCCATGGTCCACAACATCTTGCGCATTAGCACCTCCCCCAGCCAGGTTGTTCCCTCGTGGCGAATTTCGGTAGCGTGCACTACTGGACACGGCCGGTTCGTCTTCCACGTGTCGGCTATAACTCCAGCTTGGACGGGGAGTGGAATGAATCCTCTCACGACTGTGTGAATATGCTTGCTGTTGATTTAGTGTTGTATAAAGGGGATCCCTGGCCCGACGCGCTTCCACTGCAACTGGTGACTCACCTCGGTTGGGAGGGCCGCCAGGCGTGAAGCGGCGGCCACAACGTTGTCCAATGGGTTGGAAGAATGCCCGGGCGGCGTTGATGATACAACGTTGTTCTAGCGAGGCAGGTCCGTCGTGCGCGGCTGAACCGGCGCTCCTGCTCCCGGCGCCCCCGCCCGGTTTAGCATAGGTTGGTTACCAGCTCCTGCACCTGGCGTGTTGAAAAGATTCTGCGGCTCATAAACCGACGGGAGACGTGATCGGTACCTTCTTCTCATGACTTCCTCTGAAGCATTCTGATCCAGTCTAATCCGGTAAGCCTGTGCTTCCAACTCGGCCTGCTCCGTAGCCATCCTGGCGTTCTCTGCTGCCAGGTCCGCTTTAGCCTGGGCTATCTGATCTTTCACTTTTACAATCTCTGCATCGTGCGAATCCCTGGCTGCTGTGTCTACCTCCTCGGACATCAATGTTGCCAGAGCGTCGAGCAAATCAGACAAGACTTGGGCCGGAGGTGGCGCCGAGCTTCCTGCCCCTGCTGGTGTAGCCGTCGTTGAACCGAAGAGCATTGCTGCGGCGGTAGATGATTGAGGTGCCGATTGTGTGCCTGCCATGAAGATGGAGGCCCGGTTTGGCAGACCGGGGGAATCCGGAATACTGTTGCCATCGGATCCTCCCTCAATCCGGCCGTCCTGCAACTGGTAAAGCGATTCGGTTTCTCCAGAAGACTCTTCATCAGAGCAGACTACGGTTTCTCCATCGGACACTGGTCCGTCCTCGTACCCCGATCCATGGACGACACCGACGAAAACATGCCTTGCCTCGGGCTGAACCGGTGAAGAACTTGCACACCGAGCCGTTTTGATGATGTCGGTGCAGATGTCCGGCTCGGGGGCCGGTTCGCCGATCTTGCCGATGAAGACGTGAATCCCACCAAAGGGGACCCGGTACCCGTATTCGATTGAATTGTCCTCGGGACCCCATCATGCGTTGTCGATGTAGAGCTTTCCGCGGCGACTCTTCATCATCCGGCCCACAGCCTATCCCTTGAGTCCATCGAAGCTGCCCTTCAAGAACTCAAAACCATCATGCGATAGCCCCACGGTGGACACCAACTATCGTGGGTTTGTCACGGCAGATGTCCTCGTGCAAGGACTTAGTCGTGGAGCCATCGCAATGGGTTAGCTTAAAGGGGTTAAACTAGACAAGGGGACACAGGAGTTTATACTAGTTCGGCCCCTTCGATGAAGGTAAAAGCCTACGTCTAGTTGTGATTGGTATTGCTAGGGTTTCGAAGGCTAGGGAGCCAATCCGCTTTGTCTGGCTCTCGAGTTGTTGTTGTCTGTCCCTAAACCGCGGCCGGGTCGTCCCTTTATATACATAGGTTGACGCCCACCGGGCTACAGAGTCCCGGAGTTGGTTTATAAACGTATCCGGTTTGGCCTCTCTCTTTCTATCTTACTATACAAGTTACATGACTAGGCCGGTTTACATTTACAGACTGTAACCCGCCTTTGGGCCCTTCGTAAAGCGCCATCATCTTTACATCTTCATGGGCTTCTAATCTTCAAAGAGTCAACCCGGCTACAGAAGGCCGGTTTACCTCCAGTAGTAATATCCCCAACACCTCCTGAGCCAACTCCTGCTCCAATTACTGAACCTATTCCTAAACCAACTCCGAAGAAGAGTGGTATATTATTTCTCAGTCCCGAAGATATGCAAGAGGCAAAGAAATCTACGAAAGAGAAAGGTATTAAAGCTGAAGAAGTTAAGAATTTACCTCCTATTGAAGAAATACATGGTCTTAATAAACCGCCTGTTGAAGAAACATATGATCTCAATTATTTATTCACTGAAGAACCTCCTGATCCTGATGTCCCGACACAAGTAGTAAAGGTAAATTCTCTCTATAGATATGATAAAGCTGAAGTCCCTCCTACTAAAATTGCTAGTCAGTGCTTGGATGAGTTTGATAACTTTATGTTTAAGGAAGATGACTTCAATGCTTATTTTGGTAGACAATTAAAAGAAAATGCTTATATGATTAGATGCTTGGGTGATTATATGGCTGAAATTAAAGGTGAACTTAAACTTATTAGCAAACATGCTTCTATGGTTACCACTCAAGTAGAACAAGTACTTAAGGCTCAAAAGGAAGTGCTTGATGAAATGAATAGAAAGAAAAATGATTATGCTGTTAGAGTGGCTACTAGAACTGGTAGAATGACTCAGGAACCTTTGTATCCTGAAGGCCACCCTAAGAGAATCGAGCAAGATTCTCAAAGAAATAATATTGATGTTCCTAGTTCTTCTAAAAAGAAGAAGAAGAAAAATGATAGAACGGTGCAAACTTCTAGTGAACCTATTGCTGAACCACCTGATAATCCAAATGATATATCTATGTCTGATGCAGAAACACAATCTGGTAATGAACATGAACCTAATAAAAATGTTCATGATGATGTTCAACCTAGTAACGATAATGATGTAGAAATTGAACCTGCTGTTGATCTTGATAACCCACAATCAAAGAATCAACGTTATGATAAAAGAGACTTTGTTGCTAGGAAACATGGTAAAGAAAGGGAACCTTGGGTTCAGAAACCCATGCCTTTTCCTCCGAAACCATCCAAGAAAAAGGATGATGAGGATTTTGAGCGCTTTGCTTAAATGCTTAGGCCTATCTTTTTGCGTATGAGATTAACTGATGTGCTCAAAACAAATCCTTATGCTAAATATATGAAAGACATCATTACTAATAAAAAAAGATACCGGAAGCTGAGATTTCCACCATGCTTGCTAATTACACTTTTAAGGATGGAATACCAAAGAAACTTGGAGACCCCGGAGTACCTACTATACCTTGCTCCATTAAAAGAAATTATATTAAAACTGTTTTATGTGATCTTGGAGCCGGTGTTAGTGTTATGCCTCTCTCTTTATATCGTAGACTTGACTTGAATAAGCTGACACCTACCGAAATATCTTTGCAAATGGCTGATAAATCAACTGCTATACCTGTCGGTTTTTGTGCGGATGTGCCCGTTGTGGATGCAAACGTTACTATTTTAACGGACTTTGTTATTCTTGATATTCCCGAGGATGATAGTATGTCTATTATTCTTGGAAGACCTTTTCTTTATACTGCAGGGGCTGTTATTGATTGCAACAAAGGCAATGTCACTTTTCATGTTAATGGTAATGAGCATACGGTACACTTTCCGAGGAAACAACCTCAAGTTCATAGTATCAACTCTATTGGAAAAATTCCATCGATTATATTTGGAGGTTTTGAATTATCTCTTCCTACTATCAAGAAGAAATATGATATACTTATTATTGGGGATGTGCATATCCCCGTTGAGGTAACTTAGTGTTATTCGGAATTTCTTCGGTTTCATGATTATTGGAATGAGTTTGTTAACAAGACTTGATCAACCTTGTTAGTGGATTCTTTTTGATGAGAATGAGATGGATGAAACTAGAAGCTCAAACTTCTGTATCCTCTTAATATTTTCTGTCATTTATATTAAATAAAGTAAAAATAGTAATTTTCCGTCTGTTTCCTGATTTATCTGTGCAATATAAAAATATCCCGAAAATAAAAGTCCTCAGAATGCCATGCCAATTTAATATGATTTTTTCAGGAATATTTGAGGATTTATTGTCCAAAAATTACCGCGGGAGGAGCTGCCACCTGGTCATGAGGGTGGTGGGCGCGCCCCCCTATAGGGTGCGCCCCCCTGCCTCATGGGCCCACGGGGGTGCTCCTCCACTTATCCCAGCACCCATCTTATTCCTCTGTCTCACACAAACCCGAAAAACCAACTCAAGCACGAGTTCCAGCCACTTTTGCTGTGATTTTCGATCTCCTTGCTCAAAGCACCTCTCGCAAAACTGCTTGAGGAAATTGTTCCTTGGTGTGTGACTCCTCCATTGGTCCAATTAGTTTTTGTTCTAGTGCTTTATTCTTTGCAAATTTGTGCTGCATAGGTGACCATGTTCTTGAGCTTGCATGTCAAATTTATATGGTTCTAAGTAGCTCTAATGCTTGATATAGGCTCTAGGCACTTGTAGGAGTAGTTGCTATCAATATTATTGAAGTTGGTTCACTTTTGTTTGAAGTTACTAAAAATTTCAGAATTTTTCAGAGAAAAACAATATGTTTAGGAAGATGTTCCAAGGTGGTTCCTCTAAGAAGCAAGGACCCAGAATTGCTATGCGCGATGCTGACGAGGATTCACCAAGAGACGCTCCAGTACAGCCTTGCGAATGGCCGTCGGAAAATTTTATGGACCGTGCAGGAATTAAAGAAGAATTCAAGTCATATTTGCGCAATGCCGGTCTTGAGGATTTTGAGGCTAACAAATGCCCCCAGTATCATGATCTCACAAGTTCATTTGTGAGGAGGTTTGAGTATTCATCTTTGCGTAATTCTCCTTCAGTCATGTTTGATATTTATGACAAATCTTATACCATGGACCTAGAGGATTTCACTTCTGCTTGCGAACTTCCATCATGGGGCAGTATTAGGGATCCCCCTAAATCTGAATTTAGAAACTTTCTTGGTAGTATAACTGTGGGGGAATCCAGAGACATAACGTAGGCTACCATAGGGAGCATTCACTTTCCTTCTGTACATTATTTTGCTCTCTTCATAGGTAGATGCATAAATGCTAAGGATGAGGCATGTCACATGTGTGTCCCTGATCTTAGCATTCTTAGGAGTGCTGTGTTAGGAGACCAATCTTATCATATGGGAGCCATTGTAGCTCGTAGGTTGCATCATAATAGACATAATGGAGATTTTTTGGAGGAATTTATGCAACCCGCTTAGCTCATTTTCTTGAAATAGACATTCGTGAGGGTGATATGGAGTTGCCTCCTGCATATTTAGATTATAACTCTATGGCTTCGCACCAGTTTGTCGAGAGGCCTAAATCACCTCTCTTATATCGCTTAATTTTTTATAAACGATGTGTTTTCCATATTACTTTCCCTGCTCCTGCCTTCTTTAATTCACAAACAAAAGGAAGATATGTTATTACCAGAGAGGAGGCAGAAGAGTACGAGAGGAGAGCGGAGGCAGCTCGACTCCACGATGCAGCTCAGCAGGCGATAACCGCTGCACATCAGTATGATCCCAACTATTCTTCTTCATCACAGTACGACCCCAACAACTATTATTATGGATATCCGCCAGGCCAGCCGTGGCCATAGACCAACTTAGGCCAAAAGCCTAAGCTTGGGGGAGTATGTATTTCTCACCGACATTACATTTATGTTCACACACACTCATTGCTAGATGTCGGTGCTCATACTTTTTCATTGTAATATCCATGCTAGTTTATTTTCTTTTTCCTGCTTTCTTCTTGTGTGTTTAGTAAACCTTAAGAAAAACCAAAAAAATTAGTAGTAGTTTATTTTTCTTCTATAGTAGTAATAATTAAAAACAAAACCCAAAAATATTTCCCGTTCTTCTTTTGCTTGTTGGGAGCTTTCCCGTGTAAATAGTTTTATTTCTTTTCTTTTCTTTGGGGGTCAGTAGGAGAAGACCATAATTAAATTGTTGAAGTGGCTCTTATATGCATTATTGTTGATTTAACCAAGAGCCCATATTGCCTTGTCTTCTCCTATTTATTGAATGCTCACAGATTCCAGCTTAGTCCAATGCACGTGCACTCTTATTATTATTCACACCGTTCGGTCGTGCAAGTGAAAGTAAATTATGATGATATATGATGGACTGGCTGAGAGGAGAAAAGCTGGTATGAACTCGACCTCTTTTGTTTTTGTAAATATGATGAGTCCCGCGTTCTTGATTCAGCTTATTATGAATAAACATGTTTGCAATGACAATTATAGATCATCGTTGCTTGTGCCATGCTTGATTAGCTATGAGTTATAATGATTTACCTTGTATGCCAACATGCTATTGAGATGATTATGATGTGGTATGATGGGGTGGTATCCTCTTTTGAATGATTTAAGTGACTTGACTAGGCACATATTCACGCATGTAGTTGAAACAAAATCAACATAGCCTTCACAATATTTATGTTCATGGTGGATTATATCCTACTCATGCTTGCATCCAATGTTTATTAATTTTAATGCATGTACATGGCTGTTGTCGCTCTCTAGTTGGTCGCTTCCCAGTCTTTTGCTAGCCTTCACTTGTACTAAGGGGAATACTGCTTGTGCATCCAAACCCTTAAACCCCAAAGTTATTCCAGATGAGTCCACTATACCTTCCTATATGCGGTATCTACCTGCCGTTCCAAGTAAATTTGTATGTGCCAAACTCTAAACCTTCAAATAAACATTCTGTTTTGTATGCTCGAATATCTCATGTATTAACAAAGGCTGTCCTTATCTTCCGTGTTAGGCGGGTTATTCTCAAGAGGAGTGGACTCCGCTCCTCACTCACGAGAAAATGGCTGGTCACCGGGATGCCCAGTCCCATGCTTTATGCAAACTAAATCAAAATTAATTGCAAACAAAAATCCCCCTGGGACCTGATGTATGTTGGAGGCACTCGTTTTTTCGAGCAAGCCATGGATTGATGCCTGTTGGTGGAGGGGGAGTATAAACTTTACCATTCTGTTTGGGAACCGCCTATAATGTGTTTAGCATGGAAGATATCGCCATCTCTTAGTTGTTACGTTGACAATGAAAGTATACCGCTCAAAATACAATTTATCTCTATTTCAAAATCGAGCTCTGGCACCTCTACAAATCCATGCTTCCCTCTGCGAAGGGCCTATCCATTTACTTTTATGTTGATTCATCACCCTCTTATTAAAAAGCACTAGCTGGAGAGCACAGCCGTCATTTGCATTTGTCACTATTAATCTATGTTGGGTATGACTATGATTGGATCTCTTTTACCATGAATTACAATGTCTAGTCAGTCCTTGATCTTTAAAGGTGCTCTGCATTTATGTTTTGCGGTCTCAGAAAGGGCTAGCGAGATACCATCTTGTTATATCATATTATGATTGTTTTGAGAAAGTGTTGTCATCCGAGATTTATTATTATGACTTGCTAGTTGATTATGCTATTGATATGAGTAATGATGAGACCTGAGAATTATTGCAAGTGTGGTTAGTTATGATCTATGCTGAAAACTTGAATGCTGGCTTGACATAGTTACAACAACAAGAGCGAACATAGTTTGTAAAAGTTTTTCTTTCTTTCTTTCAATTTGTCAACTGAATTGCTTGAGGACAAGGAAGGGTTTAAGCTTGGGGGAGTTGATACGTCTCTGTCGTATCTACTTTTCCAAACACTTTTGCCCTTGTTTTGGACTCTAACTTGTATGATTTGAATGGAACTAACCTGGACTAACGCTGTTTTCAGCAGAATTACCATGATGTTGTTTTATGTGCAGAAAACAAATATTCTCGCAATGACCTGAAACTCCACGGGAGGTCTTAGAAAAAATAATAAAAAATCCTCGCCAAATATGAAGACCGGGGGTCCACACCCTTTCCACGAGGGTGGGGGGCGCCCCCCTAGGGCGCGCCCCCTACCTCGTGGCCCCCCTATTGATCCTCCAACGCCAACTCCAACTCTATATATTTGCTTTCGGAGAGAAAAAAATCAGAGAGAAGAAATCATCGCTTTTTACGATACGGAGCCGCCGCCAAGCCCTAAAACCTCTCCGGAGGGCTGATCTGGAGTCCGTTCGGGGCTCCAGAGAGGGGGATTCATCGCCGTCATCATCGTCAACCATCCTCCATCACCAATTTCATGATGCTCACTGCCGTGCGTGAGTAATTGCATCGTAGGCTTGCTGGACGGTGATGGGTTGGATGAGATTTATCATGTAATCGAGTTAGTTTTGTTAGGGATTCATCCCTAGTATCCATTATGTTCCAAGATTGATGTTGCTATGACTTTGCTATGCTTAATGCTTGTCACTAGGGCCCGAGTGCCATGATTTCAGATCTGAACCTATTATGTTTTCATGAATATATTTGAGTTCTTGATCCTATCTTGCAAGTCTATAGTTACCTACTATATGTTATGATCCGGCAACCCCGAAGTGACAATAATCGAGACCACTCCCGGTGATGACCATAGTTTGAGGAGTTCATGTATTCACTATGTGCTAATGCTTTGTTCCGGTTCTCTATTAAAAGGAGGCCTTAATATCCCTTAGTTTCCAATAGAACCCCGCTGCCACGGGAGGGTAGGACAAAAGATGTCATGCAAGTTCTTTTCCATAAGAACGTATGACTATATACGGAATACATGCCTACATTACATTGATGAATTGGAGCTAGTTCTGTGTCACCCTATGTTATGACTGTTACGTGATGAACCGCATCCGGCATAATTATCCATCACTGATCCGGTGCCTACAAGTTTTCCATATACTGGTTTACGCTTATTTACTTTTCCGCTGCTACTGCTACAATCACTACAAAATACCAAAAACATTACTTTTGATGTCTTTACTTTTGTTGCCGCTACCACCACTATCATATTACTTTGCTACTAAACACTTTGCTGCAGATACTAAGTTTCCAGGTGTGGTTGAATTGACAACTCAGCTGCTAATACTTGAGAATATTCTTTGGCTCCCCATGTGTCGAATCAATAAATTTGGGTTGAATGCTCTACCCTCGAAAGCTGTTACGATCCCCTATACTTGTGGGTTATCACACGACCCATGGCTTCCCCATAAAAAAGGATAACCTCGGGCGCACTGTTCCTTTTACCCTTCGCGTGACCCCAATCTCGGAAACCTCCGCCTGTCTCCCTCTTCTTCTCGAAGCTTTGCCTCCGTTCGCCGCCGTTGTGCTTCTGCCGCCCTCCGCTCCTCCCTCCTCCTTCAGCCACCATGGCGCCAAAATCCACCAAGGGTGCTGGGGCTGTGGAGCCACCAGAGTGCGCACTGTCGGGGCAACGGACGCAGTCCGCCTTCTTCTTCCCCTCTACGGTCGACGCGTTGGAGCTCCGGGACCTCTTCAGGCC
>NC_041382.1:466908693-466943895 GCF_002162155.2 Triticum dicoccoides | reverse complement strand
TACCCCTTCTTCGTTGATTACCTTTCTTGCGGGATCTGCCCTCCCTTCTCCGATTTCTTCAGCGACATCATGCACACCTTCGGCTTCCGTCTCTTGGATTTTAGTCCGAATGCGGTGGCATCCATGGCCCTTTTTGCGCACCTTTGGGAGGGCTTTGCCGGAGTACACCCCAGCACAGCGCTCTTCCGCCACTATTTCTTCCCTCGGATCCAGCCGGGGGGTGCCGTCTCTGGTTGCGTCACATGGATCCCAATATCCAAGGGGGTGTACCCGGACGGCGCCATGAAGGATAGGTGGGAGGAATGGCGGGGTCGGTGGTGCTGGATTGAAGAGAAGGACCTGCCGGCCTTCTGCAAAGTTCGCCGGGTGCCGCCGGTTCGCGACAGCGATTGGAGCGACGTTGATGCTGCCGACGGGAGGCTCACGGTTTCCACCACCAGGATTCTCCGGCTTACCCAGGCCGGGCTCACCCTTGAAATGATCGGGGCGGATTTCATCCGCCGCCGGATTGCTCCGTTGCATAACAAGGGGAGGCCAGCCTCGCTCTTCACGAACCCCGCTGACATCATGCGACTCCGCCCCGGCGTCGACCACAACTTTACGGTGCTGGCGCATGCCCATTTCTGCCAGCGGCTCTTCCAGCTTGACATGGGCCGCGACGGCGAGGTTGAGCGGACCGGCAAGGTTGCGAGGGCCGCCGCAAAGGCCAGCAAGGTCCTCAAGGGGGCGTGGTTCAAGCTGCCAACGGGGGTGGTCCCGTTGTGCAACAATTCGCGTCGGTCCGAGATCATTGCCATGATGCCGGACTACAACGCGCATGGCCCCGACCCGAGCTGGAAGGAGCCGGAGGACGTCGAAGTGCAGCAGTTCTTTGACACCCTGCACGAGCGGTACGTCGATGCCGACGACGAGCAACTGCTTGTCATGGACACCACCCAGGCGGAGCTGGACTACATCGCCACCAGGGCGACGGAGGCATAGCTTGCCAGGGAGGCCACCAGCATCGGCGGTGTGGAGGACGAGTCCTCGATGGCTGCGGAGGAGGACGTGATCGCCCGGTGGGCGGCGGCTACCGGGGGAGCCAGCAGCGCCGGCACCGAGGCTCCTCTGGTTGAGGATGTGACCGGCGAGTCGTCGGAGGTGGAGGCCGAGACCGCAGATCCGATGACACCTACTGGGAGGGGGCGAGTCTTGCGGCGGGCTAGTTCCGGCGAGCCGGTCCGGCCCTGCAGGGCTGCGCAGCCGTAGCTGACCTTGGAGGGGCCCCGGCCGCGCACGCGGGCCACGACGGCGAAGGAGCCGACGAAGGTCGCGGTGAAGAAGAAGATGACTGCTCCTTCTTCATCCAAGCATGCCCAGACGCCGCCTCCCTCTCCTCCTCCGGCGAACATCAACGCGGGGATCACCTTTGATTATGGATCCCTCAGTCCGAGGAGGAAGAGGAAGGCAGCAGAGGAGGAGGAGGAGGATGATGAGTAAGCATCCGGTTCCTCCCCATTATTTCTGCCTCCCCAACCTACGTTACTGATCTTGACTTGTCTTCATCTTTGCAGGGACGCGGAGACGCTGGCCCAGAGAGCAAAAAGGGCCAAGGCCTCGGTGGGTGGCCAGCCCCCTGCTGGTACTTCGAGGGCGCCCTTGGTGGTATTGAGCAGCCCGGACAGCAGCCCCCGGCAAAGCCCCCAGCATAAGTTCATCATTCTTCGCTCTTCGACATGTGTCAGGGGCGCGACACTTTGGTGCTGACCTTGCCAGGTGTGCAGGAGGGGAGCGGCAGCAGGAGGAGCCACAGGGGGCTACTCTCAACACGCCGCCACCATCGACCACGCCGCCTCGAGGGACGTCCCCGACAAGGGCGCCAAGCACCAGGCCCACACACATGGAGGAGGAGGAAGAGAACTTGGGCGCCGGTGGATTTGCCTCGATGCCGAATGTTGGCAGAGAGGGGACTTCTGTTTCCCAGCCGGGTGTCGGCATCGGTAAGTCGTTCGCCATTTCGTCCCTGCTTCTTCTTCTTTCCGGCTCTTGGTCTTTGCTTTGCCTCACCCCTGTCTTCGGTGCCCAGATTCCTCCTTGGTGGACCTATAGGATCTGGATGCCATCCTCGAGGGTGTCGCCAAGGCCGTCGGGGCAGACGCC
The DNA here is from genome assembly GCF_002162155.2 of Triticum dicoccoides. Taxonomy (NCBI): domain Eukaryota; kingdom Viridiplantae; phylum Streptophyta; class Magnoliopsida; order Poales; family Poaceae; genus Triticum; species Triticum dicoccoides. The sequence continues at coordinate 466,941,756 of NC_041382.1, read as the reverse complement.
GAGAAGGTCACCGCCGAGGAGGCCGCCAAGGATGCTGCCGAGGAGGCCGCCGGGGGGCCTTCCAGGGAGGCCGACAAGGCTGCCGCTGAAGAGGCCGGCAAGGGGCTTCCGGGGAGATGGAGGAGGAGGCTGGTGACCGGCCTTCCTCCTCCGCTGCTTCCGGCTCCGGCAAGTACCTAAGGGTGAGCGACGACTTGTACCCCGACCGGGACGCCTGTTGGGTGCCCAGATTCCTCACCAAGTTGGCGCACTGGTACCCCGACCTCGACTTCGACACCGGGCTGGAGAGCTTGCCGGAGGGTGTTGACCTCGCTCCTCTCAGGGAGCGCATCAAGCCCATCATCAGCTGTGTTGGCGGAATTCTGAGGGTGGAGGGCCAGCGCCGGGATTAGGCATCCCGTTCTTCATTGCCACTGTAGGTTCACAACCAAGACAATTGCTATCTTTAGTTAGAACCACAGCAACAATTTGATGTAACATAACTCTGCAACACTTTCAGTACTATGCATGTTATTTCCCTGTGCGATTTCCCTTTGTATACGCACCCTATGCCAACTAGGGAGGATCGCCGGTGCGGAAGCCCAAGGCGGCATCTTGGGGACGGATCCCCATTGGCCTGCCGGGTATGCGTGCTGCCGGATGAGCCACCTTACCGTTCTTAGCACGGCCGCTCGAACTGTCGAGCTTGACTCGAGTCAGAATCGAGAGCGTTGCCATCGTGGATGGCTAACCCTGCCGCACTCGACGCAGCCGCTTGAGCTGTTGAGCGGACTTGAAACAGGGCAAGGGCATTGCCGATAGCGGGAGAGCCCCCTGGCGTGCAGGTTTTCCATACAAAGGCACGACATCTTCGAGGGAAATAACCTTGTATAAAGAGGAAAGAAAGTAGTCAGGGTTCGGTGTGACGTAGCTTCTGCTTGTAGTCGCGCCGACGTCGATCTTTCGACCCCTTCTCCTGCTTCTCTTAGAGCCATCGCCATGAACAAACACTCACTTAATTGCTAAAACCCATTCTCACAATTGCGCCCCCCTACCTGGCGCGCCAAAGATGTCGGTGGGAAACGAGACCTATGGGATCACAAGAATCCCTACTGCGGTTGCGGGGCGCGGGGTTGAGAGAAGAGCGGGTCTAACAGAGAGCATGCGGTTCGCTTATCCAGGTTCAGGCCGCGAGGATGCGTAAAACCCTAGTCCTGCTTTGGTGGATGTATTCTGAGTTCTTGAACTAGCTACGGGGTGTAACGAGCTCCAAAAATCCGAATCCCTCTCCTCGTCGCCTTGGGCCTCCTTTTATAGAAAAAGGGGTTGCCACAGTGGCACACAGGAGGTGGAAAGGCAATAGTGTTGCGAGGTTATCCTAGTATTACAGGACAAAGCACATTAAATGCGAGGCTTAGGTGTCCCTCCACTTTATCAGGGGCGGGGGCGAGGCCTGTCCCGTCCGTCGCCGCTCCTCCAAGCTTGGACGCGCCCCCTGGCCAGCGATGCATGCGGTGCCATGTAGGTAGGCAGGCAGCTGAGGTGGCGCGGTGGTGGAGTCTCCACGAAGGGCTGCATGTCTCCACGTAGGTGCCGGCCCATCTGGTTGGGTTGGCAGCTGCATGCGAACGGCGGCGGAGACTTGGCTGGTGTGGGCCCGACGGTGGCCCTGCTGGTGCGCTTGGCGAGGGCCTTGCCGGGTTGCCCAACAAGGGTCTTGCTGTGGCGTGCAGGCGTCCCCGTCAAGGATCTTGCCGGGGGTCTTGTGGGTTTCTTCGGTGAGGATGGCTGCCTTCCTATCCTCATTTGACCTTGACTATTCTTTATCTTCACGAAGATCTGCATGCCACCACAGAGGTGCCTCGCGAGCCCTGTCCAATGCATTTGTCGAGTGTTGGTGGGCTCGAGGGTGGCTCGCTCGGCTGGTGTGGGCGAGCTGCCCTGGCAAGGGTGTTGCCGGGGCCGCTGAGCCCCCCCGGCAAGGGTCCTTGCCGGGGAAACCTGCTTTGCCCATCTGATATTTGTGGCCTTGGTCCTTGTCGTTGCTTTGCTTTGTCTTGGGCTTCGATCTTACCTTGTCTTAACTCCCTTGCTCTACTCGGTGTGGTCAAGGGCGCGGCTCTGACTTCCCATGACAGGTAAAGGGGTACAAAAATGTGCCCCTAGTTTTGTACACCGGCACTTTGTGTATCCAAAGTCTGACCTTCGCTTGAAGACCATGTCAATGCTATCTCGAAGCTTGTCCATGGTACTCCGATCTTCAATAAGAACATTGGAAGCGCAATGCTAAATTTTCTTTATCAATTATCCTAACACCGTTGTATGGGTTATGTCATAAAATTCTTCTCCCATTACCTAGTTGGTTTTCCACTTTCAATCCTGTCATGGATATCATGCTCCGTTTGTCCTTAGGAAGGATATACTCCTGAAATATGTGTTTAAACACATTTACCTTTCCATTATTCTGTTTAATCTGATAATCGCATTTTACTTTCCATTGTTTTGTTTAACCTTTCTTGTAGTCTGACTTAGCTGAGCAGAGATAATTCCATGCTTAGTTGAGCACCTCGTTGTACCACTCTGTCAATAAGACCCTATTACTTTTGTTGATGACATTGCGATAACCACCGATGGACGAGAACTTTGCCTATAGGTCCGCCTCGTTTCAATGAGCAGGAAAATGGTTCTCTTCGTCCCTCGCCCTTGGTACCAATGATTGTTGCCAACATGACTGACATGCTAGTCTCTGACATACATTACTATCCTGACCGTGCAAGAAGTCAGCGCCCTTTCTAATTTTAACCCGCATTGTGGGCCCATAACCCACAGGTCCCAGGATCGAAACCAGACTCTTTTGTACCCCCCCCCAGTTTCCAAAGTTATTCTCGCATGTGGCCTCGTATGTAATTCACGAGACACCCTCTGAGAGATCATCAATTCTGGTATCAGACACAATACTTATTCCTGTTGCCTTGAACCCCTTTCACACCTTGTTTCAGGCATTGAACGATTGCCTGCCCGCTTGAAACTTCTCATGGTACATTCTTACTTTGCTCTCGATATCTTCTTAAGTTTCAATTCTAGAGTTACTTTCCGCCACCTTCCCCGATGTTATCTACCAGTTAGTCAACTGTGTAGAGGTGCGTTCCCCCGGAATAACCTCCTCCCTTATTCTTTCGTAAGTACGATGGAGTTTCTGAAGATAGGATGACGACTTCATCATGATGATCTGGCGAAGGGGAAATGAAGACATCAACGTAGTGGGTCGACCTACTCGAGAAGGGCAACCAAGACCGGGAACACTCGCTAGAATTTCGTAACCAGAACCTTCCCCCTTTGCCTCACCTCTTAAATCTCGGGACGAGATTTCTTGTAGTGGAGGAGATTTGTAACACCCCGAGAATCATACTACAGTAATCTTCCCCTAATGGTGGCCATGTCCTCTTGGTTACTATGAAAATGGCCACTTGTCCAGAATCAAAGTCAAATTCAAATTTGAATTGCAAGTGAAATCATTATTTCTTCAAATAGTAAAACTAAAATGTTCACAGAATTCTATAAATTCCCCAGATCTTTGTCATGTTGAACCAAACATTATTTGACCCACCAATTGGTCCCTAGGAATTTATAAAGTGGTTCAACAACAAATAAAAATAGCCTTTAAAAATAAACAAATATTTATACTTTTCCTCTTGCCCTCAAACTTTTTAGGGCCTCTTCAATATATTTCCTAATAGTTGTGTACCCACTTTCACATTTAGCCAAATTCATCTGCTAGCTAATGTTAAAAGCAAACAGTAAAGAAAAATAAAAACAGAAAATGAAAATAGAAAAGTTCCTAAAACTACTAGGCCACTGGGCCATAAGTGGCCACAGTGCCTCCGGCCCAACCCACCTCCACCTCCACCTCATCCCCTCCTCTATACAGGGAGGCAGGAGACGTGCATGTCGCACATCCACGGCCACCATGGCCATGAATGGCCTCCACGTCGGTCTCCTTGGCTTATAACCGCGCCATAGCGAACCCTAGCCCGCTCTCCTCCGTTCCCCACTCATTCCCCACCGAGCAGCCTCCACCTCTGCTCGGGTGTGAGCTCAAAAAGTCACGCGGTGACCGCGCCAGTACGCCACTGCCTCGCACCGTTGCCGCGGCCGCTGACCTCCCCAAGCACTAGGAAGACGCCCAGGAGCCTCCTCGCCATCATCTCCTTCGACTATGCTAACGGATCGAGCAGTGCAACTCCCGTGTGCTCGTCATCGCCATTGTCTTTGTCAGGTATATCACCGGCATCCGCCGTTGTTTCCCACTTCTCCGAAATGTACCCGGCCACCCCAACTACTTCCCCGAGTTTGCTGTGAGCTCCTCTCCCATTTTCCCTCTTTTCCTTGACTCAATTTGTGCCGTAGCCATTGTCCACGAGCTCGCCTTCGCCGTGTCCGCGTACCCGCCCGTATGCTGCTCATGCGCCGCTCCCGTGCGCCCCCTGGCTGCCCCTTTGCCGCACCGGTCACGCCCTCGCACGCGTATGTCCTCCTGTGTCGTGCCCCTGCTTGGGCACGCCCTTGCATGCGTATGTATGCCTGGGCCGTGCCCCTCCTCCCGTAGTTGCTGCTCCTCCTACCTGCTGCTTGCGGCTGCGTTGCTGCCATTCCTCCTCCTGCTGCTATTCTTAACTGCTGCTGCCGCTGTCTGTTGCCACTCCTACTCACAGGCGCCGTTGCTCGCCGACGCCATTACCTACCGCTGTTCGCCACGCGTCGCTGCTATCGCTGGCCATGGCTGATACGTCTCCAATGTATCTATAATTTTTGATTGTTTCATGCTATTATATTATCTGTTTTGGATGTTTAATGGGCTTTATTATACCTTTTTAAATTATTTTTGGGACTAACCTATTAACCGAAAGCCCAGTGCAAATTGCTGTTTTTTTTGCCTATTTTAGTGTTTCACAGAAAAGGAATATCAAACGGAATCCAAAAGGAATGAAACCTTCGCGAGGATCATTTTTGGAACAAACGTGATCCAGGAGAGTTGGAGTGGACGTCAAGGAAGCAGCGAGGCAGCCACGAGGTAGGAGGGCACGCCCAGGGGTCCAGGCGCGCTCCCACCCTCGTGGGCCCCTCGCAGCTCCACCGACCTACTTCTTTCGCCTATATATACTCTTATACCCTGAAACGTTCGGGAGAGCCAGAAAACACCTTTTCCACCGCCGCAACCTTCTCTACCCATGAGATCCCATCTTGGGGCCTTTTCCGGCGATCTGCCGGAGGGGGATTCGATCACGGAGGGCTTCTACATCAACGCCATAGCCTCTCCGATGATGTGTGAGTATTTTACCATAGACCTTTGGGTCCATAGTTATTAGCTAGATGGCTTCTTCTCTCTCTTTGGATCTCAATACAAAGTTCTCCTCGATCTTCTTGGAGATCTATTCGATGTAACTCTCTTTCCGGTGTGTTTGCCAAGATCCGATGAATTGTGGGTTTATGAACTTGATTATCTATGAATATTATTTGATTCTTCTCTGAATTCTTATATGCATGATTTGATATCTTTGCAAGTCTCTTCAAATTATCAGTTTGGTTTGGCCTACTAGATTGATCTTTCTTGCAATGGGAGAAGTGCTTAGCTTTGGGTTCAATCTTATGGTGCTCGATCCCGGTGACAGAAAGGGAAATGACATGTATTGTATTGTTGCCATCGAGGATAAAAAGATGGGGTTTATGTCATATTGCTTGAGTTTATCCCTCTACATCATGTCATCTTGCCTAATGCGTTACTCCATTCGTATCAACTTAATACTCTAGATGCATGCTAGATAGCGATCGATGTGTGGAGTAACAGTAGTAGATGCATAATCGTTTCGGTCTACTTGTCATGGACATGATGCCTATATTAATGATCATTGCCTTAGATATCATCATAACTATGCGCTTTTCTATCAATTGCTCGGCAGTAATTTGTTCACCCACTGTAATACATGCTATCTTGAGAGAAGTCACTAGTGAAACCTATGGCCCCTGGGGTCTACTTTACATCATATAAGTTTCCAATCTACAATTCTAGTTTACTATCTATTTTGCAATCTTTATTTTCCAATCTATACCACAAAAATACCAAAAATATTTATCTTAGTATCTCTATCAGATCTCACTTTCGTAAGTGACCGTGAAGGGATTCACAACCCCTTTATCGCATTGGCTGTGAGGTTCTTGTTTGTTTGTGCAAGTAGTAGGGGACTTGCATGTAGTATCCTACTGGATTGATACCTTGGTTCTCAAAATCTGAGGGAAATACTTATGCTACTTAGCTACATCACCCTTTCCTCTTCAAGGGAAAACCAATGCGTGCTCAAGAGGTAGTAATGGTCGAGCTGCCGTGTGTGTGTGAGTTGTGTGATGTGTGTGTGGTGTGTGAGCAGCGTGTGAGTTTGCGGCTATGTGTGTGTGTGTGGCCGGCTGCGTCTTTGCATGAGACCAGGCCCTATTTAGGTTAGTATCTAATTAGTTGTTAGGCTATTGAGTGGTTCGGTGTAGTGTATATGACATGTGGACCCTACTGTTAAAAAAAGATAAGTTTGATTAAAAATATCTAAGCCTATGACATGTGGGTCACACCTCTCCTTTTGACTAGTCAAATTGACTTAGTCAAATTAAAATAATCTGTTAATTCTAGAAAATAAATCAAAACTAAAAAAATTAATACAAAATAACCCGCAACTCGGATGAAAATACTTTGTACATGAAAGTTGCTCAGAACGATGAGGTGAATCCAAATACGTAGTCCGTTCATCTGCCACGTGTCTCTAGGATAGGAAACCTGCAACCATCCCCTCTGTTTCATCTGTCTGAAAATGCCTAACACCGGGACTACTTTCTCGGATGTTTTCCCCCTTCGCCAGTATCACCTAGTACCGCGTTAGGTCACCCTAGCACCGCGTATTGCCAAATTATGCTTTGATTGCTCTGTTATTTATTGTGTTCCCCCTCCGTTACTTCTTTTCGTTAGACCCCAAGACCGCTGTCGGTAGCCCTGTGATCGACTACATTGACGATGACCCCTCCTTGCCAGAGCAACCAGGCAAGCCCCCCACCCTTGATCAACCCGATATCACCTATTCTTCTCTCTACTACTTGCATTAGATTAGTGTAGCTTGTTACTGCTTTCAGTTAATCCTATTCTGCTGCATAGCATGTCATTGTTGCTACAATTGTTGATACCTTACCTGCAATCCTAAATGCTTAGTATAGGATGCTAGTTTATCATCAGTGACCATACACTTTTGTTCGTTCGCCATGCTATACTACTGGGCCGTGATCACTTCGGGAGGTGATCACGGGTATATATACTATACATATTAAATATGATACATGTTGTGATTAAAGTTGGGTCGGCTCGTTGAGTACCCGCAAGTGATTCGGATATGGGGGCTGAAGGGGTAGGTGGTTCAATCCAGGTAGTGGTGGCACTGGGTTCCCGACGCCCTCCCCCCCGGTCTGTTACTTTGTGGCGGAGCGACAGGGCAGGTTGCGACCACCTAGGAGAGAGGTGGGCCTGGTTCCTGGTCGGCGTTTGTGGTTACTTCAAAATAACACGCCTAACGAGATCATGGTATTTGATCTGAGTCTGGCCACTAGCCTATATACACTAACCAACTATGCGGGAACAGTTATGGGCACTCGATGTCGTGGTATCAGCCGAAGCCTTCTTGACGTCAGCGACTAAGCGGCACGCGCCGGGTTGGACCACGGAGCGCAACTTCCTTTGCAGTAGAGGTTGCTAGGTCGGCTCACCGGCCGCCCACGCAACGTGCAAGTGTGCAATGGGTGATGGGCGATGGGCCCAGACCCCTGCGTGCATAGGATTTAGACTGGCGTGCTGACCTCTCTGTTGTGCCTAGGTAGGGCTGCGACGTGTTGATCTTCTGAGGCCGGACATAACCCAGGAAAGTGTGCCAGGCTAGAAGGATCATGTGTCTTCGGTAATGTGGTGCACCCTTGCAGGGAAGTTTATCTATTCAAATAGTTGTGTCCCTCGATAAAAGGACGACCCAGAGTTGGACCCTGACCTTATGACAACTAGAACCGGATACTTAATAAAACACACCCTTTCAAGTGCCAGATACAACCCGGTGACCGCTCTCTCACAGGGCGGCAAGAGGAGGATCGCCGGGTAGGATTATGCTATATGATGATACTTGGTGAACTTACCATCTACTCTCTCCTACTGCTTCAAGATGGAGGCTGTCAAAAGCGTAGTCTTTGATAGGACTAGCTATCCCCCTCTTATTCTAGCATTCTGCAGTTCAGTCCACATATATTACCCCTTTCATTGATACCAATGCATGTAGTGTAGATCCTTGCTTGCGAGTACTCTGGATGAGTACTCACGGTTGATTTCCTCCCCCCTTTTCCCTTTTCTATACCTGGTTGTTGCAACCAGATGATGGAGCCCAGGAGCCAGATGCCACCGACGATGACTCCTAGTACACCGAAGGTGCCTACTACTACGTGCAGGCCGCCGCCGACGACCAGGAGTAGTTTAGGAGGATCCCAGGCAGGAGGCATGCGCCTCCTTCGATCTATATCCCAGTTTGTGCTAGCCATCTTATGGAAACTTGTTTAACTTATGTCTGTACTCAGATATTGTTGCTTCCGCTGACTCTTCTATGATCGAGCACTTGTATTCGAGCCCTGAGGCCCCTGGCTTGTATTATGATGCTTGTATGACTTATTTTATTTTAGAGTTGTGTTGTGATATCTTCCAGTGAGTCCCTGAACTTGATCGTACATGTTTGTATGTACGATTAGTGTACGGTCAAATCGGGGCCGTCACAGGGGTGCACAACCCACTAGCGCGCACCTGGGCCCCCAGGCGCGCCCATGTGGGTTGTGCCACCTCGGTGGCCTCCCGCACCGCCTCTTCGCTCTATAAATACCCCAATATTCCAGAAATCCTAGGGGAGTCGACGAAAATCAATTCCAACCACCGCAAGTTCCAAAAACCACAGATCCAATCTAGACACCATCACGGAGGGGTTCATCGTCCTCATTGGTGCCTCTCCAATGATGCGTAAGTAGTCTTTTGTAGACCTTCGGGTCCGTACTTAGTAGCTAGATGGCTTCCTCTCTCTCTCTCTCTCTTGATTCTCAATACAATGGTCTCTTGGAGATCTATTTGATGTAACTCTTTTTGCGGTGTGTTTGTTGGGATCCAATGAACTTTGAGTTTATGATCAGATCTTTGTTTCTATCCATAAAATTTATTTGAGTCTTTTGATCTCTTATATGCATGATTACTTATAGCCTCGTATTTCTTCTTTGAATCTTTGGTTTAGTTAGGCCAACAAGATTGATTCTTCTTGCCATGGGAAGAGGTGCTTTGTGATGGGTTCGATCTTACCGTGCTTGATCCCAGTGGCAGAAGGGGAACCGAAACGTATGTATTGTTGCTATTAAGGATAACAAGATGGGGTCTATTTCTACATAAATAAATCTTGTCTACATCATGGCATCGTTCTTATTGCATTACTCTGTTTCTCCATGCACTTAATACACTAGATGCATGGTGGATAGCGGTCGATATGTGGAGTAATAGTAGTAGATGCAGGCAGGAGTCGGTATACTAATCTTGGACGTGATTCCTATATAATGATCACTACCTGGAGATCATCATGATTATTTGAAGTTCTATCAATTGCCAAACAGTATTTTGTTTAACCACCGTTGCTATTTTTCTCAAGAGAAGCCACTAGTGAAATCTACGGTTCCCGAGTCTCTTCTCTATTATATTTGCCTTCACGATCTCTTTTTACTTGCTTTTATTTTCAGATCTATTAATCCAAAAACCCAAAAATACCTTTCTGCAATTTTTGTTTATTTATCTTATCTTGAGTTCCCACGAGATCTATTTATCCAATCTATTACAATTTTTATCCCGTGTACTTGCCAATTTCGGGCGTCGTTACCCGAAAGGGATTGACAACCCCTTTAATACGTCGGGTTGCAAGTATTTTTTATTTGTGTGCAGGTGCCATTCACGTAGTGTTGCATGGTTCTCCTACTGGTTCGATAACCATGGTATCATCACTGAGGGAAATGCCTACCGTAGATGTGTTGCATCATCCCTACCTCTTTGGGGAAATACCGACGTAGTTCAAGCCGCATCAAAAGAAATTTTTGGCGCTGTTTCCAGGGAGACATCATCAACATCTACCAGGTTCCTCATCACAAATCTCATCTCATTGCAATTTACATTATTTTCCATGTGCCTCTCATTTTCTCTCCCCAACTTCACAAAAATTTGCCGTTTTGTTCGCCCTCTTTTTCGTTCGCCATTTTCTCGTCAGATCTGTTTTTGAGTGGAATCTCGTTGCACAGTCACAACGACTCAAGAGCATACCAAGTTGTGTGATTTCTCCAATACCAACAACAATGATTTTATTAGCACTCCGATTGCTCCTCCCGCCACTTGTGTGGAGTCTTGTGATATTAATACCGCTTTGCTGAATCTTTTTACGAAAGATCAATTTTTCGGTACTCCTAATGAGGATGCCCCATCCCATCTTACCACAATCGTGGAATTATGTGATATGCAAAAGAAAAAAGATGTGGACAATGGTGTTATGAATTTGAAATTATTCCCGTTTTCTTTGCCAGATCGTGCAAAAATTTGGTTTTCTTGTTTCCCTCGCAATAGTATTGATTCTTGGGATAAGTGCAAAGATGCTTTTATTACTAAATATTTTCCGCCCACAAATTTTTTTCCCTTAGAACCCATAACATGAATTTCAAGCAACTTGAACATGAGCATGTTGCACAATCTTGGGAAAGGATGAAATTAATGCTAAGGATTTGCCCAATTCATGGGTAAAATCTTTGGATGATCATACAAAATTTTTATGAAGGGTTGAATTTTGTTTCTCGTAATATTTTGGACTCCGCCACGGGTGGTACTTTTATGGAAATTACTTTGGGTGAAGCCACCAAATTTCTTGATAATATTATGGCAAATTATTCACAATGGCATATCGAAAGAGTTCCTACTAGTAAAAAGTTAATTCGGTTGAAGAAATTTCTTCTTTGAGTGAAAAAGTTGATGTACTTATGAAATTGGTTGCTAATAAAAGTGCTCCTATTGATTTTAATGATGTGCCTCTGTCTACTTTGATTGAGAAAAATTGTGATGATCCTAGGCCTTAAAGAGGTAATTTTAATCCTAGGCCTTTTCCTAGTAATTACTCTAATAATTATGGAAATCCTTCTTAGAATAACAATAGGAACACTGTAAGTGCATCTAGTGCCACCCCTAGTTGGTTTTGGAGTATTGACGACAAACTTGGTTGAGGGACTAATGTGTTTGTGAGAATTGCAGGATAACACAGGTAGTAGTCCCATATTGATTCGGTTTACCTACCAGAGATGACCCCTAAAAATGTGTGAAGACATTGAAGACAATGGAGGTCCGTGAAGAGATTCACATTGAAGAATATGACATGAGAAGACATCGTATGAAGACTATGGAGTATGAAGACATAGTTATTTCATAGTTTCCTTTTCTTCTTTGTTGAGTCATAGGAACCACCGTACTGTTAAGTGGGGTCCAAGTAAACAAAGTCAGAGTGACTGATGTCATCCTCAACCAAATCCTATGTATTCGAGCGAAGACAATGAGAGCAAATCTTATCCAGAGCTGGATAAGTCAGCTTTACTTGTAGCCCAAGTCAAGCTGCCACGTTTGTTTGAAATCTGACCATTGGACACGTGTCAGTTCCTTAGTGACCCAGGGTCATTTCAGGCAAATCAGGTCGGGTTGCCTCCTGGCTATAAATATCCCACCCCCTACACCATAAATTGGTGGCTGCTCAGAGTTAGTGCACGGCTTTTGTCGTTTGAGAGCAACCCACCTCCGAAGCATTTGAGAGAGAGATCCTTGCAAGGACAAAGCCCAAAACACCCAGAGCCAAAGAGTGTTAGGCATCACTGAAGTCTTTCTGTCTGCGTGATCCGAAGACTTGTTACACTTGAGGACTGTGAATCCTCCAGCCGGTTAGGCGTTGCGTTCTGAGCATCCAAGAGTCATTGTGGATCGCTGGTGAACGAAGTCTGTGAAGGTTTGGAAGTCTACCTTGAAGATTTACTAGAGTGATTGGGCAAGGACTGTGTGTCCTTAGCTCAAGGGGAATAAGGTGAAGACGTGGTCTTCTGAGTTGAATCTCAGCCTCCCTAACTAGACGTACAGTTGTCACAGCAACTAGAACTGGTCTACCAAATCCTTGTCTTCATCAAGCTACTGGTTCTATCCTTCACTTCTCTTTACTTTATAGTTTGTCTTCATGAAGTCATTGCTTGCATGTATGATCTGATTAACTTCACTAAGTGAAGATTGTTTACTGTTTGGCTTCATACTATCTTCCATCCTGATCCATACTACCTAGCTGCTGATAGTCTTCATGTTTTCACTTCATTGATTACTTAACTATGGCTTGTCTAGTGTAGTCTACCTTCCGCTGCATATCAATGGGTTCATTTCTATCGTTTGTCTTCAAAATCCCCATGTTTTGAAGACTTTCGTAAAAAATGCCTATTCACCCCCCTCTAGTCGATAACTAGCACTTTCAGTTGGTATCAGAGCAAGGTGCTCCCTTGTTCTGTGTGATTCGGTTTAACCACCTGGAGTTTTAGCTATGTCGACTGCAGGGATAATCAAAGTCTCTGCTGCGTGCCCTGTCTTCGATGGCACTGATTACCACTACTGGAAGAATAAGATGCGCATGCATCTTGAAGCCATTGACGTTGATCTCTGGTATGTCGTCAAGAATGGTGTTCCCAAGGTTGATGAAGGTGTCACTGCTACTGATGTCAAGAGGTTCATTCAACTGGACTCGATTGCTAAGAACATCATCTGTGGTCATCTGACCAAAGGATAGTATGGTCGTGTGAGAGCTCTGGAAACTTTGAAGCTAGTCTGGGACTGGCTCTCCAAGGTCAACGAAGGCGTCTCAACCCAGAGAGACTCAAGGATCAGTGTTCTTCGCAACCTCTTCAACTGCTTCAAGAGAAATGACAATGAGAATGTCTAGCTCACATTTGATCTCCTCACTGATATCACAAATGAGCTTCGTGCACTCGGCGCCACTGAGATCACCAAGCACGAAATCGTCAAGACACTTCTGAGATCGCTTGACAGCTCATTCGACACCCTGGCCCTGATGATTCAAGAATGCCCTGACTTCAAGACTCTCGATCCGTCTGACATACATGAGAGGCTCAACACACATGAGTTCCAACAAGCTGAGAAAAGAGATATCTATGGCCCAAACTATGGCCAAACTCGCGCTTTAAAGGCAAAAGTTGTTCCCTCATCTGAAGAAGAATCTGACTGCAGTTCTAAGGACCCTGAAGACATTGGTAAGGAGCTTGTCATGCTTGTGAAGAAGTTCCAGAGGTTCACCAAGAAGAAAGACTTCAGAAAGTCCTTAAGATCCAACTCAAGAAATGATGAAGCTTCCTCGTGAGACTACAAGAAGAGAACATGCCACAAGTGCAAGAAACCTGGTCACTACATCTCCGAGTGTCCTTGGTGGGATAATGAGACCAAGAAGAAGAAGAAGAGCAAGGAATATGATTCTGATGACAAGAAGAAGAAGAAGAAGAAATCCTCAAAGTCTTCTTCCAAGTCTTCATCGAGGTCTTCATCACATAGGAAGAGCTCATCCAGCAAGGCTCGTGCATTTGTTGGCAAGGAGATGGATTCAGAGGAGGAGTCTGCATCTAAGGAGGCCGAGGTGGAGGCTGAAGAGGAATCTGATTCTGGCGTGGCAAGCCTGGCTCTAGCTTCAGCGTATGTCGCCAATTCCATCTTCGACACTAAAGACAATGGCTTTGTCACCAACACTGATGCTAATGATGAGGATGACTCTCCTCCCACCGACTGCTTCATGGCACGTGGTGCCAAGGTAAACTCACGCGATGCTTACTTTCAAACATCAAGTGAAGATGACTCTGAATGTGAATCTAAACCTAGCCACAAAACACTTGCTAAAATTGCAACAGAACAACAAAATGCTATGGAACATATTCAAAAGTTGCTAGACAAAAGCGATGACCTGTTGGACGCGAAAATGACTTCAACTCAGTCCTTAATTGAAGACATTAAAAGTCTTCATGTTAAGTACGAGGAACTTGAAAGTCGTCATGAAACGCTCTCAAATACTGATGAAAAGCTCTCCTATGATTATCTTCAAAGGAAGCAAGAGCTTGAGAACTTGAGATCGGCTCATGAAGATCTTCAAAAGGAGAACGAGTCACTCCGCACTCAATAGATCAGTTCCACTCAGGAAGACTTTGAGCCACCATGTTTAAAATGTCCTGAGTGTGATAATGTTGCTTCTGTTGCTGGATGTTCCACTGCTACTATTGTTGCTATGTCTTCAACTGCTAACGTGGAAACTAACCCCTCTTCTAAGGATACCACTACTATTGCTGATGGGAATGCCAGGTTGAAGACATTGCTTGAAATAGGGATGTACAAAAGCCTCAAAGGGCATCAGACACTGTGCGATGTCCTGAAGAGACATATTCTGAACTGAAACCCTAGGAAAGATGGTGTTGGGTTCGAGAGGAAAATGAATGTTGATGGTTCCTATTGGAAGCCTGAGCAGTACCCCAAAACCACATGGATTGATGCAAAGGGACCTTCAATGGATCCATCTACCTTATCTGGCTTCACTTGTGCTAACCCTATTATCATTGATGAATCCTTTGATGCAAACTACAAACTGTTTAAGAATCAGAATGGTGAAGTGTTTGCCAGGTATATTGGTACTAACTACAGGAATGGACCCCCTTTGAAGAAGATCTGGGTGCCTAAGAGTTGTCTTGAGAATCTTCAGGTGAATGGTATCATGACACCACCCGGGAAGAAGACAAACCCCATACCAAAGGCTTCATATGGTCCTAAGGCTTCGTATAGAAAGAGGACTCACCAGAGTCACCCTAACGCCAATGTTTTCCAGGAAAACCATACTCAGACTTATGAATATGAGTGTGTTTCATCAAACCGCTATGTTCATAATACCATGAACTATTCTGCTTATTCTTATGAGTATTATTCACCTCCTGCAAGGCTATTTGCTAGGGCTCCATAGCCAAAGTTCTCAGATGCTGCACTTAGACTCATTTCTTCGAAGCCACCCCCGAGGATGTGGGTGGTTAAGAAAAATTAAATCTCTTTTGCCGGGAAAGGTCTCCGGCCAAAAATCTAAGGCATCTGATGCTTATGCTGGTGACCTAAAACATCTTGTGGGTCACAAAATAAAATGCCCAAATGGTCTTACTATGTATTTTGTTCCTGGATTCCTTGACAATCATCCTATCTGCCCTAACTAGGATCTGAACTTTGATAATATGCTTGTTCGTCAAATGTTTGTGATTGACTTTTCCCTTGGTGAATCCTATCCCCCTAACTGCACTATAGGGTACGATACCAAAGGCTTCTGAGTGGATTATGGATAGTGGATGCACTAATCACATGACTGGTAATCGAAGTCTTCTCATGGAATCAACCTTACGTCCACCTGACAAGAGTCACATCACATTTGCTGACACTGGTAAAAGAAAGGTATTGGGTCTAGGTAGAGTTGCAATCTCAAAAGATCAGCACATGGATAAAGTGATGCGTGTTGAATCCCTTGGTTTCAACTTAATATCTGTCTCAATGCTTTGTGATCTGAACATGGTTGTGATATTTGGAAAATATCGTTGCCTTGTGCTTATGGAATCTGACAAATCTCTAGTCTTTGAAGGATATCGAAAAGGCGATTTGTACATGGTAGATTTCTCAGCAGGACCACAGTTGGCCGTATGTCTTCTAGAAAAAGCTTTAGAGTGTTGGCTCTGGCATCGGACGCTAGGGCATGCTGGCATGAGGAACTTGTACACTCTCGCGAAGAAGAAGCATGTCATAGGCATCGAGGGCATCAAGTTCAAGAAGGATCATCTGTGTGGTGCCTGTGAATATGGAAAGATGACAAGGGCCAAGCATCCCTCGAAGACAATCATGACGACATCTCATCCCTTCGAGCTGCCTCACATGGACTTATTTTGCCCTACTCACTACTCTACTCATACTACCACTGCTTGCCTCTATGGTTTCGTTATTGTTGATGATTACTCAAGATATACATGGGTGCATATAATCCTTTACAAGAATGAAGTGCAGGATGTCTTCAACGATTCGCCAATCGTGCCTTGACGAACTATGGCATCAAGATCAAGCACATCAGCAGTGAAAATGGCACAGAGTTCAAGAACACCGGCCTTGACTCTTATCTTGATACATTGGGCATCACTCATGAGTTCTCTGCTCCATACACACCTCAGTAGAATGGCATCGTGGAGCTCAAGAACAGAACTCTCATTGAGATGGCCCGGACGATGCTTGATGCGTACAAGACTCCAAGGAAGTTCTGGCCTGAAGCCATTGATACTGCATGCCATGTCATCAACCGTGTTTATCTTCACAAGCTTCTAAAGAAGATGTCCTATGAGCTCCTAACTGGTAAGAAGCCAAACATTAGTTGCTTCAAAGTATTTGGCGCTAGGTGATGGATCAAAGATCCACATCACATTTCCAAATTTGCACCAAAAGCACATGAAGGTTTTATGCTTGGTTACAGAAAGGATTCGCACTCCTACAAAGTCTTCAACCTATTTCACTATAAAGTGGTTGAAAATGTGGATGTGCGGTTCGATGAAACTAACGACTCGCAAAGAGAGCACCTGCCAAATGTGCTAGATGAAGTCTCACCAAGTGAATCCATCAAGCTTATGGGTACTGGAGAAATCATACCTTTAGAGGCTCGGGCTGAAGAAGAACTCATCATTTCTGCACCAAATCAACCCGAAGACAATGCTCAGCCTGAAGTCAATGCCGATAATGAAGACAGTGATCAGCAAGACCAAAGTCTTCGTCCAGTTCATCCTCATTTTGCAAATGAAGTGCAGATTGAGAAGATAATCAATAGCATCAATGCACCTGGTCCACTCACTCGTTCAAGAGCTACACAGCTTGCAAATTTCTGTTGGAACTTTGCATTTGTCTCTATATCTGAACCCAAGAAAGTTGTTGAAGCCTTCATGGAACTTGAATGGATTCAAGCAATGCAAGAAGAGCTTCAATAGTTTGAGCTGAACAATGTCTGGGAATTGGTTAAGCGTCCTGACCCTCAGAAGCATAACATCATTGGCACCAAATGGATCTATCGCAACAAACAAGACGAGCATGGTCAAGTTGTCAAAAACAAGCCGCGTCTCGTTACTGAAGGTTACACTCAAGTTGAAAGGATTGACTTCGATGAAACATTTGCTCCGGTGGCTAGGCTTGAAGCCATTCACATACTGCTAGCCTATGCCAACTATCACAACATCCTCCTATACCAAATGGATGTGAAGAGTACTTTTCTCAATGACAAGATTGAAGAAGAAGTGTATGTTGCGCAACCACCTAGCTTTGAAGATCCAAAACGTCCTGATATGGTACGGTATACAAGCTCAATAAGGCACTGTATGGCCTCAAACAAGCCCCCCGTGCTTGGTATGACACACTCAAAGACTTCCTGAAGAGCAAAGGCTTCAAACCTGGTTCACTGGATCCCACACTCTTCACGAAGACATATGATGGAGAATTTTTTGTATGCCAAATCTATGTGGATGACATTATCTTCGACTGCACTAACAAGAGATAACGTGATTTGTTTGGACACATGATGCAAGAGCAATATCAGATGTCCATGATGGGTGAGATGAAATTCTTCCTTGGTCTTAAAATCCGTCAGCAGAGCAACAACATTTTCATATCACAAGAGAAATACCTCAAAGATTGCCTGAAGAAGTTCCGAATGCAAGACTGCAAAGGATACACGACGCCAATGCCAACCAAAAGTCATCTGGGTCCCGACGACAATGGTAAAGAGTTCAATCAAAAGGTATACTGCTCCATGATTGGTTCTTTACTCTATTTATGTGCATCTAGGCTAGATATAATGCTTAGCGTTTGCATGTGTGCCCGATTCAAAGCGGCACCAAAGGAGTCGCAGCACTTAGCTGTAAAGTGAATTCTTCGATATTTGGCTTACACCCCAATGATACGTCTCCAACGTATCTATAACTTTTGATTGCTCCATGCTATATTATCTACTGTTTTGGACATTATTGGGCTTTATTATCCACTTTTATATTATTTTTGGGACTAACCTATTAACTAGAGGCCCAGCCCAGAATTGCTGTTTTTGCCTGTTTTAGGGTTTCGAAGAAAAGGAATATCAAACGGAGTCCAAACGGAATGAAACATTCGGGAACGTGATTTTCTCAACGAACAAGACCGAGGAGACTTGGACCCTGCGTCAAGACACAAAAGAGGAGGCCACGAGGTAGGGGGCGCTTACCCCCCAGGCGCGCCCTCCACCCTCGTGGGCCCCATGTTGCTCCACTGACGTACTCCTTCCTCCTATATATACCTACATACCCACAAACGATCAGATACGGAGCCAAAACCCTCATTCCACCGCCGTAACTTTCTGTATCCATGAGATCCCATCTTGGGGCCTGTTCCGGAGCTTCGCCGAAGGGGGCATCGATCACGGAGGGCTTCGACATCAACACCATAGCCCCTCCGATGAAGTGTGAGTAGTTCACCTCAGACCTACGGGTCCATAGTTATTAGCTAGATGGCTTCTTCTCTCTTTTTGGATCTCAATACAATGTTCTCCCCCTCTCTTGTGGAGAACTATTCGATGTAATCTTCTTTTTGCGGTGTGTTTGTTGAAACCGATGAATTGTGGGTTTATGATCAAGTCTATCTATGAACAATATTTGAATCTTCTCTGTATTCTTTTATGTATGATTGGTTATCTTTGCAAGTCTCTTCGAATTATCAGTTTGGTTTGCCCTACTAGATTGATCTTTCTTGCAATGGGAGAAGTGCTTAGCTTTGGGTTCAATCTTGTGGTGTCCTTTCCCAGTGATAGTAGGGGCAGCAAGGCATGTATTGTATTATTGCCATCGAGGATAACAAGATGGGGTTTTCATCATATTGCATGATTTTATCCCTCTACATCATGTTATCTTGCTTAAGGCGTTACTCTGTTTTCATTAACTTAATACTCTAGATGCATGCTGGATAGCGGTCGATGAGTGGAGTAATAGTAGTAGATGCAGGCAGGAGTCGGTCTACTTGTCTCGGACGTGATGCCTATATACATGATCATACCTAGATATTCTCATAACTATGCTCAATTCTGTCAATTGCTCAACAGTAATTTGTGCACCCACCGTAGAATACTTATGCTCTCGAGAGAAGCCGCTAGTGAAACCTATGGCCCCCGGGTCTATCTTCATCATATTAATCTCCCAATACTTAGTTATTTCCTTTGCTTTTACCTTGCTATTATTTTACTTTGCATATTTATCATAAAAATACCAAAAATATTATCTTATCATATCTAACAGATCTCACTCTCGTAAGTGGCCGTGTAGGGATTAACAACCCCTTATCGTGTTGGTTGCGAGGATTTATTTGTTTTGTGCAGGTACGAGGGACTGGCGCGTAGCCTCCTACTGGATTGATACCTTGGTTCTCAAAAACTAAGGGAAATACTTACGCTACTTTGCTGCATCATCCCTTCCTCTTTGGGGAAAACCAACAAAGTGCTTAAGAGGTAGCACCCAACACTAGGATTATGGTATCCAAAGGGCACAGAGTTTGACCTAGTTGGATTCTCAGATGCTGATTATGCTGGTGACAAGGTTGATCGCAAGTCCACATCAGGCACATGTCATTTTCTTGGACGATCTCTTGTCTGTTGGTCTTCAAAGAAGCAGAACTGTGTATCTCTCTCTACTGCTGAATCTGAATACATTGCTACTGGATCTTGCTGCGCTCAGCTTCTATGGATGAAGCAAACTCTCAAGAACTATGGCATCCACATGAAGCATGTGCCACTCTACTGCGACAATGAAAGCGCCATCAAGGTTGCCAATAACCCAGTTCAGCGCTCGAAGGCAAAGCACATTCAGATCCGCCATCATTTCCTCAGAGATCATGTCATGAAGGAAGATATTGATATCATTCACGTCAACACTGAAGAGCAATTGGCAGATATCTTCACAAAGCCCTTGGATGAGAAAAGGTTTTGCAAGTTGTAGTCTGAGCTAAATATCTTAGAATCCTGAAATGTCCTGTAACTAGACACATATCCTAATGCTTATGCATGTTGATGACTTAGATGTGCAACACACAAAGTAACATATATCTTCAATCAATGAAGACATACACTCTAAGTGTGAAAACATTAATGCGGAATTTGACTTCGGAGCGCCACGATAATTGTGTGTCGTGTCTGGGTCTAATACTTCCTATATGGTGGGTAAGGCCACCACCACAATCTTGTCAAAGTGTTTCATGTGGCGTCAAAATTGCATAGTCTTCGCATCTCTTTTATTTTCAACACTGATTTGACTTCAGGTTTATCTTCGCAATGTTGAGTTGGTCATATATATATATATATATATATATATATATATATATATATATATATATATATATATATATATATATATATATATATATATATTCGTATTCTGTCCTCTACAGCATTCACTTATAGATATGTCTTCATGATTGAATTTTTATTGATCTAAGTGAATGTGATCGGACCCTAACCTCTTCTGTGCTTCTACCTCAAATTCTATCTATCCAAATCATATGCATTCTATTCAAACTCGTCGTTTGTCTTCTTTGAGTATTTGTCAGCAGAAGACAAAGTGACAAACATTTAAATCTGTTTTTAATGCCATATCCTTTTTGCCTGAAAACCGGAGAAGCCGGAACGACCACCCGACAATCCAGGCGTGCATGGGAACATGGAACAACTTTCAATAAGTTTCATGCATGCCACGTGTACCTCAGATGTGAACCGCCAGGGGCACCTATGTAATTGCGCTGCGCCGTCCCTGTCCTTATAAATACGCAACTCACCATGGTCATTATCTCTTCTTCCACCTCTCCACCTCGCACAAACCCTAGCGCCTCTGCTAGCTCGCGTCAACGCCAGAGACGAAGCGCTTCGCTGTCGTGACCTCTTCGACGCTGTCCTCACACCGGTCGTGGACCTCGTCCTCTCCGCTGCCGCCGTAGGCGTCTTCCGCCGCCAAGTTAGGGTGCGGGAGATTGAACTGCTCGGCCTCTCTCTCCACCTCATCTAGTAGTTCGTCAAGCGGTAATTAAATCATACTTTTTACTTCCTTTTAGATCCATCAGATCCATCCACTTCAACCAAAAGTGGTTTCTTCACTTCCAAATATGGATCCATCCTTTTCTGCATCTCATATCATGCCAAGTATATTCACTTATGCTTCATAACTAGTTAGATTCCTCACTTGTACTTATTCATGGATTCGTACAAATCTAGAACCGACTCTCTTCAAATAAGTGAATGTCTTTGCGCTATGAGGTCAATGTCTTCAAACTGATTTATCTTCAAAATCTTCTGAGAATCCATATGACCTCTTCCTCTTCCCTCGCATCTCTAATGCTGTCATGGGTACATGTCTGTGGGAGAATCCCTTGGTTCTCATAGTCTGCATTCATTTGCAGAGTTCTTACAGTGTCATATTCACTCACATGAAGCCAGTTCTTGCCTGACCAGCAAGAGGAAGCCATTCACTATCTTGAAGCCTTTCAATCTGAATACAATGGCAACAGAGAAATCAGCTAGAAAGGGTGGCATGCAGCGCCATGGAAATATAGCTAAGGATTTGCCTCCAGATCCGTTTGAGCTATACAAGTCAGATCCTAAGGAGAGCTATGGCCAGCGCAAGACCCGAATCCAATGGATTCGAAGATATTGGGTAGAGCAATGGTTCATGTATAGATTTGTGACTGCTGAATATGCTGAAAAGAACGCCATCAAGGGCCCCTGAGGAGATATTGTATACAGAAATCTGCAGCACAAGTCCAAGTCTGAAGCCATTGCTCAAGGCTTCTACCCGTGCATGTTCCGGGGGCCACAGCCAGAGAATGCTGACCCATCATCCTTGTTATGGTGTCATGAAGACAATCTGTTCAAGAGGAATTATCAATTTACTAAGGAGTCTGCTGTCAAGAACAAGAAGGACCTGAAACTCAACTTCAACCCTAGTCCATCTGCTCCGAGGGTTGATGGCACCTGTGATGCCAATCCAAATGTCATCGGCCCCTTTTACAACCTCGATGGCCTTCTCACTCACATAGCTATACAGGGGGCTATGGTGGAGCACTCTACTGATGACGCAGACTCGAAGATGCGCCAGCACCACCAAAGCCGTAGAGGAAGAAATCAAAGGCTTCAAAGCCCCCTGCCTCACCAAAATCTTCGCATGTGAAGCCATTGGCCATTGCACCTACTGAAGTGAGTGTGCAGTCTGAAGACTTGTCTCGTGTCTCGAAGAAGGCCGAGAAGACAAAGAAAACCAAGAAGCCCAAGAAGATTTCCGGGCATGAACTAACTCCAGCTGCCGTTCTCAGGAACAAAGAAGACACCATTGATTTGTCAAGTGACGAAGATCTTGGTGATGATGCCCTTGAGCAACTCATAAAGAGCAAACAAAGAGGCGGAGATCTTCAATGATCTGCCCCTCTTTGACGTGGATATTCTGAACAACTTCATTGATGAGTGGTTAGACGACCAGAGCATAAGCATCGATGATCTTCAGCTTCCTGTGGATATCAGTGTCACCTTCCATGGAGCTATTGCAGATGAGCTGGCCGTGGCTCAGAAGATTGTTGAGCTTAAGAAACAAAATTGACTATGAGAAGGCTCACTTCAAGAAGAACATGGCCAAGCTCAACGTGGCATATGTTCAGATCTTCAAGAAGATGTTGCCTGAGGTCAAGGAGCAGTTTCACAAGAAGCGTGAAGAAGCTAAAGGTTCAAGAGAGTGCATGAAGTACTTTGCGCAGAAAATGTGTTCAAGCACACAATGAGGCTGAGAAGCGCAAGGCTCTTGTCCGTCCTGGCATCGATCCAAGAATGGTTGCCAAGCCAACAAAGAAGTTTGCTGTGGCCCGAACTGAAGCACCAAGGCAGGAAGAACCTCATATTGTCTTCCCTGCCAGCATGACATGCTCGAAGCCTAAGGTCCCCTCAGCAGCTTCAGGACTGAAGAAGACCAGGGCAGCTGAAGCTGATGCCAGGAAGCACAAGCACAAGAACACCTCTTATGAAGCCCCGTCCAAGAAGAAGCTGAAGACAAAGTCTTCAAACAAAGAGCCTGCTGCAGACTTTGAGCCCCTTGTGGTTGAGCACATTTCTGTTGCTCATCCAGCCTCCAACAACCAAGAGCGTCGCCTAGTGATTCACGAGCCTGCTTTCACAGAGGCTCCTGAAGATGAAGAAGTTCCAGCTGTTGATCCCACCATAGATGAAGATATTGATCGTGAAGACAATGTTGAAGATGATGAAGTCCTTCCTCAACTCGAGCATCAAGTGGTATCATCGCCTATTCTTACGAATAGCGAAGTCATCAGCATTGGTCGTCCCTTAACGCCAATTGCTCAGGATGATTCATGGGCTGATCGCCCTCAAGAAGACACTCCCATTCATGAAGACACGCCCAAAACTCAAACATCTCAAGTCACCACTCCGATGCTTGACGATGATAGCTACATGGTACAGACCTCTCCGTCACCACAGGTGTCGCCCACTTTTCACAGGCTTCGCAAAGGCCCCAGGCCGTAGGTCACCATGTTGATCATTCCAAAAGGGGAAGTGCAACAAAGCTCAGTAGCACGTCAAGTGTTTCCTGAAGCCACCCCAACTGTGAATGTCCCTGAGTCTGAAGCTAAAGCTGCTGAAGACATACCGGCTGCATCAGCCGATGAAGAAAATGAAGAAACAAGAGAAGAAGAAAGAGTTGCTGCACCCCCTCCTACTGAACCAGTCATTCTCGAGGAGAATGAGTCTGTGCCTGACCCTCCTGTTACAAAACAAGCGGAGGTTGAAACTACTGAGGCGGCCACAAACAATGATGCTGAAGACAATGATACGGTCATGGCTAATGACCACGTGGCGCCTGAAGATAATGTGGCGCCTGAAGCTAATGTGGCGCCCGGAGACAATGTGGGGCGTGAAGCCACTGTGAATATTGAAGCCCTAGTTCCCCCTCCAAGGCCTCACACCATTGAAAAGGCCTATAATCATGGTGAATTTATCACGGCTCGATGGCCCATTATGGTGCCTCCCACTGCTCCTGGACCTCAATATGACTATCATGTGGAGCAGAGGCCACAAGCTCAGAAGCCAAAGCCCAGGCTGCCAAGGCTTCGAGGTGCTGCCACATCCCCAGGATCGTTCAATGTGAACAGCTTCAGGGCACACAATACCTTCTGCGATAGCGCCAAGAATCCATACTCGAAGCCAAAGATCTCATCCGATCAATTTTGGAGCTATCAGCAGCGCAGCTACTACTCTTGCATTCTATACAATCAGGGGCGAATCTTTCCGCACATGTGCCTTGATTGTGAAGCCATTGCAGGGCTGCCCTGTCTTGAAGAAGCCCTTGACTGTTTCAGGGAAGTTGCTCTTCTGCCAGTCATTATTGACTAGGAACACTGGAATGAAGAGCTTCTGCTGCAGTTATATGCCACTCTTCACATTCGTGGCTACAACAGGGATCCGAAGACATGGGTCCTTGAGTGGATGTCAGGATATGTACATCATGAAGCCGAAGCTCAGGACATCATTGAGCTGACTTCCCTATCCACTCCAGGCGAGTTCTATGAACCTGGTTGTCAACGTCATCGCGATGAACTTCAGAGCATCTTCCAGAGGCCTGAACCCAATACGAGTGAGATGCTCAGTATGATGAAGCCACTGCCCCAAGATGTTGAATATCCCAAGGAATTCTTCGTCAAAGACCTCGAGTAATTCCCACGCACAGTCTATCATATTTTGAGGCATACTCTTTGGCCAATCAAGGGATATACTGCTGAAGCCAAACTTGAAGGAGCCATGAAGACTTTGGTGTTTTACATCATCAATGGCACCAGATTCAACACCCAAGATTTCTTCATCAGACAACTTGCTGCATCTGGGATTGATCTGTTTGGCCTGAAGTTTTATGCTCCATGGGTGATGCGCCTAATCAAGCTCCATTCAACTATTGACTATCAGCCCTCAGCGTGCAACCATCTTGTCTTTTTGCCTGAGGTTGATCTGTCCGTCGAAGCCATCTAGCCAGAGCCTGCCAAGGAGCCGCTATATCTTCAAAATGTTGATCATCAAAGCTTCATGCAGCCAATAGAAGGCATTCATGTCCACAATGCTGCAACTCCTGCTTATCCTCTGGCTGGCAATATTCGTGTGCCTCATCGTGCCAACACCAAAGCCACTGACAGTACAATAGCTCAAAGGCCTCGGAAGCGTTATCGTGTTCTCAATGACCGAGAGCTTCTTGTGGCCTTACACCAGAAGCAGGATAAGCATCATAACTAGCTAAAGCGTCAGATGCAGAGTATCTTGGTCGACGTCAATCACATCAGAAACTTGGCCACAAAGAACTCGTTCATTGCCCATGAAGCCCGTCGGCGGTCCTGGAATAGTCTCACGCTATTATGCCCAGAAGAAGATCTTCGTGAAGATGGCTTCAACTGAAGCCTTCAAATTTGATTCCAGACCTCCACTCAATGCAAGCTGGCATCGCACTCCCTGAATAGAAGATTCTGAGTATTCATCTTCGGCTGCAACTGTTGTCACGAGAGTAGTCGATGAAGAAGACGATGCCACTTCACCAACCATGGCTTCACTACATCTCGACACCGCACCAGGCCATTCTGCACCATCGAACTCCAGCGTCGACCCTGCACCTACATCTACTCCTTATGGGAACGAGTAGACACTACAAAAAAGACACATCCATGACATTTTGGGCTGAACGATTTTTTTTCTATCATACATATGACACTTCTATGACGATAATTGTGACAAAACCCGGTATCATCATAGATGTGGTGGGCTCCTACTTCTATGACAAAAAATCATGACAGAAAACGGGCTTTTCGTCCTGGGTGGGCCAGAGATGCAGCTGCATGACATTCTTTGGGCCGTCCATGATGGAAAAAACCGTGGTAGAAGCGAGGGGGAGGAAAATTTTGAGGAGTTCCCGGTTACGGTGGGAGGTCGAGGGTCGAGCGATGCGCGTTTCTCTCGTACACGTACGCGCGTGTGTGCGAGGCGTTGGCTCTAACTGAACCCGAGCAAGGCGTTGGGCTCTAACTGAACCCAAGCGATTGCACTGCAGGCTACGCGTTACTGAACCTGAGCGATCGATTCCTTCGCTACTCCTGCTAACTGAAGCCGATCGATTGGATGAACAGTGAGCGTTGCAGGGGGGGTTGGATGAACAGTGAGCGGCGGCGTTGCCTCTGGATGAACAGGACCCCGTGGTGTGGAGGGCTGGATGAACAGTAGACGGTGAGGGGTGCCCGTGGAGGGCTGGTTGAACAGGACCCCGTGGTGTGGAGGGCTGGATGAACAGTAGATGGTGGAGGGGTGCCCGTGGAGGGGTGGTTGAATAGTAGCTGGTGGAGTAGCGCGCGGTGGAGGCTGGATGAACAGGAGCCCGTGGAGGCTGGAGGAGGTCGATGGTGGAGATGAACAGTATCCCGTGGAGTTCCGTTTTGCGGTACGCCACACCCCTCCCGATGAACAGGACCCCCGTTTCGACCGTAGGAGGTCCGTTTCGTCCGTTTTGCGGTACGCCACACCCCTCCCGATGAACAGGACCCCCGTTTCGACCGTAGGAGGTCCATTTCGCCCGTTTTGCGGTACGCCACACCCCTCTCGATCAACAGGACCCCCCGCTTCGACCATAGGAGGTCCGTTTCCTCCGTTTTGCGGTACGCCACACCCCTCCCGATCAATAGGACCCCCCTTTCGACCGTAGGAGGTCCGTTTCCTCCATTCTGCGATACGCCATGCCTCATTTCCATTGCTTGTGTTGTCCAAGCCTTCCCGATGAACACGACCACGCATTTCGTTCCGACCCAGCCGGTTGGCTCCCACGCGTTCCATTGCCTCCCGATGAACACGACGCATTCCGTTGCCTCCCGATGAACACGACGCATTTTGTTGCCTCCCCATGAACACCACGCATTCTGTTGCCTCCCCATGAACACAACGACGATGCTGTTTCACCGTTCCGACCCAGCCATGTACACGAGCCCTCTCCCTACGTATGCGCGAGTAGGCGTTCGAGACCCCGCCCATATGTACACATACATGGCCGTATTTTCTTTCTTGCACCCTGCCCGCTGTACGTACGTGTACATGCTACGTGCGCGCCTCTACTACAACACGTGCGCGCCTCTACATCCACCAGTATATATGTACGTACACGTTCTCGACCAGAATGACAACGCTACGTACGCTTCGACCAGGTGGGTCCGGACTGTCAGGCACTTCCTTGTGTGTGAAGATGTAGCTGGTGGGTCCCAGTAGTCAGGGGTGAATCGTTGTTTTTGCTCGGACGCACTTCCTTCCGTGCGAAGATGTAGATGGTGGGTCCCAGCAGTCAGGGGGCGAATTGTTTTTTTTTGCCCGGACGCACTTCCTTGCGTGCGAATATGTAGTTGGTGGGTCCCAGCAGTCAGGGGGAAATGTTTTTTTCGCAAAATACAGTGGCCCGTCCGGTGGGTCCCAACTGCCAGGTGGAGGAATCATTATTTTCTGCGTAATAAGGAGGCACTTCCTTGCTGCGGCCGTGGACCCAGCTGTCAGCCTCTCCACGTACAGTCCACGTCCGATGGAAGTTGTTCCTTGACCATGTTGACCACGCCGTGCCGAGAGCACCATGGCGGTGGACGACGGCGAGGCCTAGGAAGGGGACGACGCGGAGCCGGGGAAGAGGCGGTAGTGGAAGACCACATGGAGAGGAGTACGAGGGTTCACTTGTTCGGCTGCGGTGTGAGGCTGGCGTCGCCGTAGGGCCTGGCCAGCGGTGGGAATAGTAGGGGGTAGTGAGGCCTCCACGGCAGCACATCCAGCCACGGGAAGCAGGAGCATGCGGCATGACCGGCGCTGCTTTGGGCGGATGGAGCAAGAAGACTAGAGGTTGAAGAAGCACTACGACCATTGGATGGACATCGTACGGTCACTGGAGCTAGAATCGTTTATATTGATTAAGTTGACAAAGCCCTCCGTCCCTGTCAACTTAGTAGGCCCACAAGTCAGCCTCCCACCAAGGTAGGTCCCAGCTAGCAGGGGGTATTCATTTTTTTGTGCGTAATAAGGAGGCACTTTCGGTGGGTCCGAGCTGACAGCAGGGGAACGTTTTTTTCGCGAAATACGGTGGTCCATCAGGTGGGTCCCAGCAGTCAGGGGAAAACGTTTTTTACACAAAATATTGGTGGGCGTCCGGTGGGTTGCTACGTCTTGAGCTTGCATTGGTTTTCCCTGAAGAGGAAGGGATGATGCTACAGAGTAGCGTAAGTATTTCCCTTAGTTTTTGAGAAGCAAGGTATCAATCCAGTAGGAGCCCACGCTCAAGTCCCTCGTACCTGCACAAAGCGATAGCTACTCGCAACCAACGCGATTAGGGGTTGTCAAGCCCTTCACGGTCACTTACAAGAGTGAGATCTGATAGATAGAATATTTTTGGTATTTTTGATATAAAGATGCAAAGTAAAAAGTAAAAGTAAAGTAAAAAGCAAAACAATATTAAAGTGATGGAGATTGTTATGCTGAGAATAGACCTGAGGGTCATAGGTTTCACTAGTGGCTTCTCTCAAGAGCATAAGTATTCTACGGTGGGTGAACAAATTACTGTTGAGAAATTGATAGAATTGAGCATAATTATGAGAATATCTAGGCATGATCATGTATATAGGCATCACGTCCGTGACAAGTAGATCAAAACGATTCTGCATCTACTACTATTACTCCACTCATCGACCGCTATCCAGCATGCATCTAGAGTATTAAGTTAAAAACAGAGTAACGCCTTAAGCAAGATGACATGATGTAGAGAGATAAATTCATGCAATATGAAATAAACCCCATCTTGTTATCCTCGATGGCAACGATACAATACGTGCCTTGCTGCCCCTTCTGTCACTAGGTAAGGACACCGCAAGATTGAACACAAAGCTAAGCACTTGTCCCATGGCAAGAACTACCAATCTAGTTGGCCAAACCAAACGGATAATTCGAAGAGACTTGCAAAGATAACCAATCATACATAAAAGAATTCAGAGAAGATTCAAATATTATTCATAGATAGACTTGATCATAAACCCACAATTCATCGGTCTCAACAAACACACTGCAAAAAGAAGATTACATCGAATAGATCTCCACAAGAGAGGGGGAGAACTTTGTATTGAGATTCAAAGAGAGAGAAGAAGCCATCTAGCTACTAACTATGGACCCGAAGGTCTGAGGTAAACTACTCACACTTCATCGGAGGGGCTATGTTGATGTCGAAGCCCTCCGTGATGACGGCCCTCTTCCGACGGAGCTCCGGAACAGGCACCAAGATGGGATCTCGTGGATACAGAAAGTTGCGGTGGTGGAATTAGGTTTTTGGCTCCTGTTCTGATCGTTTGGGGGTACGTGTGTATATATAGGAGGAAGGAGTACGTCGGTGGAGCACCGAGGGGCCCACGAGGCAGGGGGCGCGCCCTAGGGGGGGCGCACCCCCCACCCTCGTGACCACCTGTAACGCCCTCGATGCGGCTGTAGCTCCCACGTGTCGAGGCACGACTTAGAGACATAACCGCATTGAAAGCAATGTCGCAAGTCAGGCAATCATTACAACATCCCATGTAATATATAATAAAAGGGGGAGGAACATAGTTGGCCCGACTACGGCGCCAAAATAGAAGAAAAACCCAACATGCGACAAGGTCCCAATCAAACCCCAACTAGGCACCACTACTGATCATCGGGAAAGGAAACATAATAACGCTGAGAGTCCTCGTCGAACTCCCACTTGAGCTCGTACTCGTCACCTGGAGCGGAATCACCTGGACCTGCATCTGGAGTTATAGTAATCTGTGAGCCACAGGGACTCAGCAATCTCGCACCCTCGCGATCAAGACTATTTAAGCTTATAGGAATGGTAAGGCAAATATAAGTGGAGCTGCAGCAAGCGGCTAGCATATATGGTGGCTAACCTAATCGCAAAAGAGAGCGAGAAGAGGAGGCAAAGCGTGAGCGAGAATCTAGAAGAACAACCTGCGCAAGCATAACTCCAACACCGTGTCCACTTCCCGGACTCTGCCGGAAAGGGGCCATCACGGTAACACACACGGTTGATTCATTTTAAGTAAGTAAGGTTCAAGTTATCTACAACCGGACATTAACAAATTCCCATCTGCCCATAACCGCGGGCACGGCTTTCGAAAGTTCAATCCCTGCAGGGAGTCCCAACTTAGCCCATGACAAGCTCTCACGGTCAACGAAGGAATAGACCTCCTCCCAAGACATTCCGATCAGACTCGGTATCTCGGTAACTCAAGACATCTCGACAGGTTAAAACAAGACCAGCAACACCGCCCGAATGTGCCGACAAATCCCGATAGGAGCTGCACATATCTCGTTCTCAGGGCACACTCAGATGAGACTAGCTACGAGTAAAACCAACCCTCAAGTTTCCCCGAGATGGCCCCGCAGGCAGCTCAGTTCGGACCAACACTCAGAGGGAGCACTGGCCCGGGGGGGTGGTTAAAATAAGATGACCCTTGAGTCTGCAGAACCCAAGGGAAAGAAAAGGCTAGGTGGCAAATGGTAAAACCAAGGTTGGGCATTGCTGGACAAGCTTTAATCAAGGCGAAACATCAAGGGGTTCCCATTATAACCAAACCGCGTAAGGAACGCAAAATCCGGGAACATAACACCGATATGACGGAAAACTAGGGCGGCAAGAGTGGAACAAAACACTAGGCGAGAGGCCGAGCCTTCCACCCTTTACCAAGTGTATATATGCATTAAGATAACATAGCAATATAATGATATCCCAACAAGTAAATAAATGTTCCAACAAGGAACGACCTCCCATCTTCACCTGCAACTAGCAACGCTATAAGAGGGGATGAGCAAAGCGGTAACATAGCCAATCAATGGTTTGCTAGGACAATGGTGGGTTAGAGGTTTGATATGGCAATTGGGAGGCTGACAAGCAAATGGTAGGCATCGTAGCATTGGCATAGAAAAGAGCGAGCAAACTAGCATAGCAAAGATAGTAGTGATTTCTAGGGTACGATCATCTTGCCTGCACAGTTGTCAGAGTTGACTGGATCCTCAAAAGCAAACTCAACGGTCTCCTCGTTAGCGAACTCGTCTCCCGCCTCTACCCAACAAGACAAGCAAGCAACAAGGATACAATCAACCACGTGCAAACTCAACCAATATGATGAAATGATGATATGCTATGCGGGATGCGATGCGGGATGCAAAATGCAAGATGTGACAGGAAAATGCATGAACCTGGCCTCAACTTGGAATTCCAAGTGTGCCACTAGAAAGATGAGATGAAATCGCTTGAAAACGATATAAAGAACGCCGGAATCGGAGTTACGGTTTGGAAATGGCAAGCGTTTCAAAATGACACCGGTCTGCGATTTACAGCAAGTAGGCATCTAAATGCAATGAAATGAACATGCTACAGCAACCAAACAAGACAACAAAATACATGGCAGGGATGCACACAAGATGCTTAACAAAAGACTAGCACTGAGCCACGGCCAATTCATCCAATATGAGGTTCTAACAAGAATGGCAGGAACGCAAATGCAAAACAGATTCCAGACTTAGTGGAATTAACACTTGTCTGAAATTTCAGATCGTGAAGCCCTCTTCGGAGCAGCAAAACAACATGATACATGATCTGATTAAGACAAGTAAGAACATGGCATGGAGCTACTCAACAAGCTTAACAAAAGACCCAAAGTGACCTGGGGCCAAAAGGGTTCACAAAATATACTAACGGGCACACGAACATAGCTAAAACACAATCAGTTTTCAGACTTGGTGAAAACTGAGACTTGCTGAAATATAACTCACGAAGGCACGTAAACGAGCTCGATGCACTCACCACGGTGCAAGTCACGGCAAGGCAAGCATACATCCATAAATAAGGCACAAAATACAAGCTAGACATGGCAAGAACAATGGCATGGCATGCACGGATCAACTACAATAACATCGGCAAAATTGCAAACGAGTTGACGATCTGCCCAGATTCACCACGAAGCAAAAGTAGAGCTCGATTGACTCAAGCTAGGGTGCTCCATAATTGCAAGTAAAGACATGTATGGGTAGAGCATAACATGATTAACAAAACTCCTTTAATGATCATCCTCAAAAGAGGCACGGATCACTAGGAAACAAGCTGAACATATGGCATCATGAACTAAATAATCCCAGACTTAGTGAAAACTACTAAGTCCCTGAAAACAGATTTACCGGGTGCCTCACTTTGCAAGCTTGCACAAGTCACCACACACATCCTAAAAATGCATGGGTTGCACCTCTGGAAAGAAGACAAAATCCTTAAACAAAACATATGAAGGACTCACAGGCATATCATGCACACAATAATCATGGCAAAAATGACAAAAGTCTAAGATGAACTAGCAGATATGACAATTAACTCACGAAGCCTCCTTCTAACAGCATTTCGGGCATCAAGATGAGCTCAAATGAAAATGATGCAATGTAATGAAATGATGTACTTGTCGAGGCGAACATTTTGATATGCTATATGCCCAAATCGGAGCTACGGATGCAAAGATACGCTAGGTCAAAGTAGGCATAAAAAATTAGGGTTCAGGAGCGAAAAGTCAACCGAGATATTTTCAGATCCAGATCCAGATCAGGGCTGCACTGTTCACGCCGGAGCACGAACTTCGAGGACGCCGGAGTCGTTCGCCGGAGACGAGGAAGGAGGCCGGAGCAGCGGGGACAGGCCGGAGCCGGTGGCGGCCGAGGTCGGAGAGGCGGGGCGGCGCGGCGCCCGGCTCGGCGGCGGCCGGCGACGAGGCGAGGC
>NC_041382.1:466899023-466908422 GCF_002162155.2 Triticum dicoccoides | reverse complement strand
GGCGCACGAGTGGGCTGAGGCGGCGGCGGCGGACGCGTCCGGCCGGGTCGGACAATGTCCGGCCGACGCGAGGGAGTTTTAGGGTTTCGTGGGGGATGAGATCCAAAAAACAGGGGGGGGGGTCTATTTATAGGCATAAGTGGAGCTAGGAGGGTCCAAATGAGGTGCGGTTTTTGGCCACGCGATCGTGATCGAACGCTCTAGGTGATGGAGCAGAGTTTGGTGGGTTTTGGGCCAAATTGGAGGGGTGTTGGGCTGCAACACACACGTGGCCTTTTCGGTCCCTCGGTTAACCGTTGGAGTATCAAACGAAGTCCAAATTCCACGAAACTTGACAGGCGGTCTAGCGGTAGTAAACCAAGGCCGCTTGGCAAGTATCGGTCCAATCCGGAAATGTTTAATCCCCACACACGAAAGAAAGGTAGAAATGACCACCGGAGGAGAACGAAGCGCCGGAATGCAAAACGGACAACGGGGAAAATGCTCGAATGCATGAGATGAACACGTATGCAAATGCAATGCACATGATGACATGATATGAGATGCATGACAAAGACAACAACACACGGAGACAAAGACCCAAACCCGAGAAATAAATATAACTTAACGCCGGAAATGGCAAGAGTTCGAGTACAAATAGGGAAAGTTACATCCGGGGTGTTACAACACTCCACCACTACGAAAAGATCTCGTCCCGAGATCTAGGACTGAAAGAACTCCAGGTACTCAGAACGGAGGTGATCCTCGCGTTCCCAGGTAGCTTCATGGTCGGAATGGTGTGACCACTTGACTTTGAGAAATTTGATTGACTTGTTGCGAGTCTTGCGTTCAGTCTCTTCAAGAATAGCAACTAGGTGCTCACGATAAGAGAGATCTTCTTGGAGCTCAATGTCCTCGAGGTTGACGGTGTGGTTAGGAGTCTTGAAGCACTTTCGAAGCTGAGAGACATGGAACACATCATGAACATTTGCAAAGTTTGAAGGAAGCTCGAGTTGATAGGCGAGGTCGCCTCTCTTGCTGACAATCTTGAAAGGTCCCACGTATCTAGGGGCAAGCTTCCCTTTGATACCGAAGCAACGAGTACCTTTCATAGGAGAGACATGGAGGTAAACATGATCTCCGATCTCGAAAGCCAAATCACGGTGCTTACTATCATAGTAGCTCTTCTGGCGGGATTGGGCTGCTTTGAGGTTATCACGAATGACTTTGCACATTTCTTCTGCTTCTGTGATTAAGTCATTACCCAAAAGCTGACGTTCACCGGTTTCAGACCAGTTGAGAGGGGTACGACACTTCCTGCCATACAGAATTTCAAATGGGGCCTTGCCCGAACTTGCTTGAAAACTATTGTTGTAGGAGAATTCAGCATAAGGAAGACAATCCTCCCACTTCATGCCGAAGGAGATCACACAAGCCCTGAGCATATCTTCAAGAATCTGGTTGACACGCTCGACTTGACCGCTTGTTTGAGGATGGAAAGCAGTGTTGAAGCGGATGTTGGTGCCCATGGCCTTCTGGAAAGAATCCCAAAACTTAGAGGTAAAGATGCTGCCACGGTCTGAAGAGATCACTTGAGGAATACCGTGCAGAGAGACAATGCGAGAGGTATAGAGTTCCGCCAATTGAGCTGCAGTGATCGACTCTTTGATAGGCAGAAAGTGAGCCACTTTGGTGAGCTTGTCGATGACAACGAATATAGCATCATTGCCACGCTTGGACTTTGGAAACCCAGTCACGAAGTCCATTTCAATGTGGTCAAACTTCCATTCAGGAATGGCAAGAGGTTGGAGGAGACCTGCTGGCCTTTGGTGTTCCGCCTTCACTCTTCTGCAGACATCACATTCATTCACGAATTGAGTGATCCCGCGCTTCATTCGAGTCCACCAATAAGATTGCTTGAGATCCTGATACATCTTCGTGCTCCCAGGGTGGATGGAGAGGAGAGAATTGTGAGCCTCGTTCATGATCACTTTACGAAGTTCACGTTTGGGCACAACAGTACGATCCTCAAAGAAGAGAGTGTCCTTGTCATCAAGGTGGTAGAACTTGTACTTGGACTGACTCTTAGCAATCCCAATCTTCACCTTTTTCACCATAGCATCAAGAAGCTGGGCTTGGTGAATCTGGTCTTCTAAGGTAGGAGAGACTTGAAGGTTGGCGAGGAAACCTTGAGGAACAACTTGCAGATTAAGTTTGCGGAAAGCTTCACAAAGCTCGGGTTGATAAGGCTTAAGAATCAGACTGTTGCAGTAAGCCTTCCTGCTCAAAGCGTCAGCAATCACATTTGCCTTGCCTGGAGTATACTCAATACTCGGATTATACTCTTGAATCATTTCGACCCATCGAGTTTGCCTGAGGTTGAGATTAGGCTGAGTGAAGATGTACTTGAGACTCTTGTGATCAGTGAAAATGTCCACTTTTCTTCCCAATAGAAGATGTCTCCAAGTCAACAAAGCATTCACAACTGCCGCCAACTCGAGATCATGAGTGGGGTAGTTCTTCTCATTAGGCTTCAGCTGGCGAGATGTATAAGCAACAACTTTCTTCTCTTGCATCAATACTGCGCCAAGACCTTGGAGGGAGGCATCACAAAAGACCTCATACGGCTTGGATTCATCAGGCGGAGTCAGAACTGGAGCAGTGATCAATTTCTCTTTCAAAGTGTTGAAAGCAATGTCACACTCCGGAGACCAAACGTACTTGACGTGCTTCTGAAGAAGATTTGAGAGAGGCTTGGCGATCTTAGAAAAGTTTTCAACGAATCTTCGGCAATAGCTTGCGAGACCGAGAAAACTGCGGAGTTGCTTAACGTTGTGAGGAGGTTCCCAATTCACAATTGCAGACACCTTCTCAGGATTCACGGGAATGCCCTTGGCAGAGATGATATGACCAAGATAAAGAACCTCATCGAGCCAAAATTCACACTTGGAGAACTTGGCGTAGAACTGATGTTCTTTGAGCTTATCAAGAACCAAACGTTAGTGCTTGGCATGATCTTCCTTGTTCTTCGAGAAAACCAGAATGTCGTCGAGATAGACCAAAACGAAGTCATTGGTGTAGGCATTGAAGATGAAATTCATCATGCGAGAGAACGTCGGAGGAGCGTTGGCGAGGCCAAAAGACATGACAGTGTATTCATATGAACCGAAGCTTGTTCTGAATGCTGTCTTGGGAATATCTTCTTCACGAATGCGAATCTGGTGATAACCCATATGGAGATCAAGCTTGGAGAATACTTGGGCACCTTTGAGTTGTTCGAACAGCTCATTGATGTTGGGAAGTGGGTATTTGTTCTTGATGGTCTTCTTGTTCACTGGACGATAATCCACACAAAGTCGGTCCGTTCCATCCTTCTTCTTCACAAAAAGAACACCACAACCCCACGGAGAAGAACTAGGCCGGATGAGACCCATTCTTTCTTGCTCATCGAGTTGCTTCTTCAACTCCTTCAACTCTTCAGGTCCGAGCTTGTAAGGACGTTTGCACACAGGTTCCGTGCCAGGCTCAAGATCAATAACGAATTCAACTGGCCGGTGCGGAGGCATTCCTGGAAGCTCTTCTGGAAAGACGTCTTGATATTCGCAAACGAAAGGAATTTGCGAAATAGCGTCCAGTTCACCCTTCTCATTGAGAGAAAACAGATGAATGGTATCATCACGAGCGGCAAAGACAATTACATCCTCAGAGGAATGAGTCAATTGAATCTGCCTGGCTGCACAATCAAGCTGAGCCATGTGCTTAGAAAGCCAATCCATCCCGAGAATAAGATCAATATCCGAGTTACCAAGGATCATTGGGGAAGCCAAAAACTTGAAATCACCCATCAAGATAGAAATATCCGGAACCATCAAACTAGAACTCAGACGCTTAGCCGGAGAGACGACTTGCATAGCTCTAGGTAAAGCCTTAGTACTAAAATTGTTCTCCGATGCAAATGGGAATGACATGAAGGAATGCGATGCACCAGAGTCAAAAAGTACTTTTGCGGGAATATCATTAACAGGAAGGTTACCCATGATCACATCTGACGAGTCCTCTGCCGAGCTGCATTCATCAAGTTGACCTTGGCATGCTTGGGGTTATGCTTGACCACAGCTGTACTTGCCGATCTGATAGGAGGAGGAGGAGGAAGACGCCTCTGGTTGAGACACTTGTTGGCATAGTGACCCTTCTGTTGGCACTTGTTGCACGTGACCTCTGAAAGCGGACGGTGATACGGAGCACTCGATCTTGGAGCTTGAGACGAAGCCTTGTTCTGAAAGCCAGGGTTGGGTGGGTGGGAAGAACCACTGCCACCTTTGCTCTTCTGCTGATACGGCTGACGGAACGGAGGAGGAGGAAGCCAAAACTTCTGCTGCTTGGCCACTTGAGTAGAGGAAGAAGGAGTAACATCCCTGACTCGCTTCCTGGAAGCATCACACCTCAACTGAGCAGCCTCTTGCTTCAGTGCCATGTTGTAGAACTCATCGTATCTCAAGGGCTCGAAGAGGACAAAAGCGAGCTGAATTTCTTCTCTGAGACCACCCCTGAACTGATATATCATGCTCTTCTCATCAGGAACATCCTGCTTGGCAAAGCGGGCGAGCTTCTGGAACAACTTGTTGTAGTCATAGACAAACAAAGAGCCTTGCTTCAGATTGCGGAATTCCTCACGCTTGCTTTCAACCACGCTCTGCGGCATATGATGAGCTCGGAAATCTCGACGGAAATAATCCCAAGTGATAACACATCCACCTCTGGAGTCCTTGTACTGCTGGAACCATTCTGCAGCTTGATCTTTGAGTTGGAAGGAAGCGAACTTCAC
Organism: Triticum dicoccoides; assembly: GCF_002162155.2. NCBI lineage: Eukaryota > Viridiplantae > Streptophyta > Magnoliopsida > Poales > Poaceae > Triticum > Triticum dicoccoides. The sequence goes on along the minus strand of NC_041382.1, from coordinate 466,903,618 downwards.
AAAGTCCTCAGGCCTGACGTTGCTGCACTCGAAATGCTTACACAGATCCACAAGCCAATCGTCAGCATCGGTTGCCTCAACACAATTGCTGAAAGTGTTTGGCCCATTAGCAAGGAACTGGTTGAGTGTAGCAAAGTGACTCTGATTGCTGCCTTGATTCCCTTGACTGCCTTGATTGTGCTCTTGAAGAATTTGCATGATCAACTGTGTGTTTGCATTGGTTGCGGCCATCACAGCTTGCCATGCCTCTGGAGGAGGTGGGGGTGGTGGCGGATCAGGATTCGGAGTCGTGCGTGTTGGAGGAGCCATCCTGAAGAGGTTGACCGCCATTAGCACATTGACAGAAGAATATTGAAGCTGAATCCAACGGAATGAAAATTGCAACATATAGTCTTCACATCCAAACAAAATGAACGAATGCATTCCTCTTCAAATGGTCACATATCCATAAATTGAGAAGCCACGTAGAATTAGGGTAGAGAAGTAAATCAACAAGGTACGGATCAAGAACGAATAATCGGTAAGAAATCCCAATCTCAAACCAATATCCGTGGAAGAAAAACTAGAGCTACTAGAATTCCCACCTATGAAACTCCCGAACCTTTCCGGTTATGCAATCAGGTGTTGGGGATACAGGGGAAGCATAATATCTCACCCAAACTAGCAATACCTACATCCAGCTGTATCCATCCTTCAAAACATAACCAAGAAACCTTCGGAAACCATCTACCTCAACCTTCAAAAAGCATCCGTTATACAAGTTATGGCGATACTCCCGAACTCCCGCCCCAGTACTGGGTGGCGTCGAGGTTATCTCACCAACGAACTGCATAAAAGAGATTTTCGATGTCGGCGAACATATCTCAAGTATTCCAGAATTGCAACGATAAAATTATGATGACAACGCCTCAGAGCTCAACTCCCCGGGACACTTCCACTAAACCCCTGACAGGAGGCACCAAGTCAATGTTCTCATCATAAGCCATCGGAACGATTCCAAGATACTCGCGTGATCCTAAAAAAAAATTTAGTGAAATTTGAGAAGAGAAGAGTCAAAACTCTACGTCAGGATGCCTTACCAGAGTAATGAGGAGACTGGGAAGTAAAAAGAATTCCTAAGCTCTCCGATATATAATTCCTAAGTGACTCAAAACATTTTTCTAGACACAACTCGGCTGCTAAAAACGATCAAGCAATGGGGCTCCTAAGGTCGGGGAAGGCTCTGATACCAACTTGTAACGCCCTCGATGCGGCTATAGCTCTCACGTGTCGAGGCACGACTTAGAGACATAACCGCATTGAAAGCAATGTCGCAAGTCAGGCAATCATTACAACATCCCATGTAATATATAATAAAAGGGGGAGGAACATAGTTGGCTTACACTCGCCACATCACATCAAAGTACATAAATAACATCCATCATACAAACACTCATGGCCCGACTACGGCGCCAAAATAGAAGAAAAACCCAACATGCGACAAGGTCCCAATCAAACCCCAACTAGGCACCACTACTGATCATTGGGAAAGGAAACATAATAACACTGAGAGTCCTCGTCGAACTCCCACTTGAGCTCGTACTCGTCACCTGGAGTGGAATCACCTGGACCTGCATCTAGAGTTATAGTAATCTGTGAGCCACAGGGACTCAGCAATCTCGCACCCTCGCGATCAAGACTATTTAAGCTTATAGGAATGGTAAGGCAAATATAAGTGGAGCTGCAGCAAGCGGCTAGCATATATGGTGGCTAACCTAATCGCAAAAGAGAGCGAGAAGAGGAGGCAAAGCGCGAGCAAGAATCTAGAAGAACAACCTGCGCAAGCATAACTCCAACACCGTGTCCACTTCCCGGACTCCGCCGGAAAGGGCCATCACGGTAACACACACGGTTGATTCATTTTAAGTAATTAAGGTTCAAGTTATCTACAACCGGACATTAACAAATTCCCATCTGCCCATAACCGCGGGCACGTCTTTCGAAAGTTCAATCCCTGCAGGGGAGTCCCAACTTAGCCCATGACAAGCTCTCACGGTCAACGAAGGAATAGACCTCCTCCCAAGACATTCCGATCAGACTCGGTATCTCGGTAACTCAAGACATCTCGACAGGTTAAAAGAAGACCAGCAACACCGCCCGTATGTGCCGACAAATCCCGATAGGAGCTGCACATATCTCGTTCTCAGGGCACACTCAGATGAGACTAGCTACGAGTAAAACCAACCCTCAAGTTTCCCCGAGGTGGCCCCGCAGGCAGCTCAGTTCGGACCAACACTCAGAGGGAGCACTGGCCCGGGGGGGGGTTAAAATAAGATGACCCTTGAGTATGCAGAACCCAAGGGAAAGAAAAGGCTAGGTGGCAAATGGTAAAACCAAGGTTGGGCATTGCTGGACAAGCTTTAATCAAAGCGAAACATCAAGGGGTTCCCATTATAACCCAACTGCGTAAGGAACGCAAAATCCGGGAACATAACACCGATATGACGAAAAACTAGGGCGGCAAGAGTGGAACAAAACACTAGGCAAGAGGCCGAGCCTTCCACCCTTTACCAAGTGTATATATGCATTAAGATAACATAGCAATATAATGATATCCCAACAAGTAAATAAATGTTCCAACAAGGAATAGCCTCCCATCTTCACCTGCAACTAGCAACGCTATAAGAGGGGCTGAGCAAAGCGGTAACATAGCCAATCAACGGTTTGCTAGGACAATGGTGGGTTAGAGGTTTGACATGGCAATTGGGAGGCTGACAAACAAATGGTAGGCATCGTAGCATTGGCATAGCAAAGATCGAGCAAACTAGCATAGCAAAGATAGTAGTGATTTTGAGGGTATGATCATCTTGCCTGCACAGTTGTCAGAGTTGACTGGATCCTCAAAAGCAAACTCAACGGTCTCCTCGTTAGCGAACTCGTCTCCCGGCTCTACCCAACAAGACAAACAAGCAACAAGGATACAATCAACCACGTGCAAACTCAACCAATATGATGAAATGATGATATGCTATGCGGGATGCGATGCGGGATGCAAAATGCAAGATGTGACAGGAAAATGCATGATCCTGGCCTCAACTTGGAATTCCAAGTGTGCCACTAGAAAGATGAGATGAAATCGCTTGAAAACGATATAAAGAACGCCGGAATCAGAGTTACGGTTTGGAAATGGGAAGCGTTTCAAAATGACACCGGTCTGCGATTTACAGCAAGTAGGCATCTAAATGCAATAAAATGAACATGCTACAGCAACCAAACAAGACAACAAAATACATGGCAGGGATGCACACAAGATGCTTAACAAAAGACTAGCACTGAGCCACGGCCAATTCATTCAATATGAGGTTCTAACAAGCATGGCAAAAATGCAAATGCAAAACAGATTCCAGACTTAGTGGAATTAACACTTGTCTGAAATTTCAGATCGTGAAGCCCTCTTCGGAGCAGCAAAACAACATGATACATGATCTGATTAAGACAACAAAGAACATGGCATGGAGCTAATCAACAAGCTTAACAAAAGACCCAAAGTGACCTGGGGCCAAAAGGGTTCACAAAATATACTAACGGGCACACGAACATAGCTAAAACACAACCAGTTTTCAGACTTGGTGAAAACTGAGACATGCTGAAATATAACTCACGAAGGCACATAAACGAGCTCGATGCACTCACCACGGAGCAAGTCACGGCAAGGCAAGCATACATCCATAAAGAAGGCACAAAATACAAGCTATACATGGCAAGAACAATGCCATAGCATGCACGGATCAACTACAATAACATCGGCAAAATCGCAAACGAGTTGACGATCTGCCCAGATTCACCACGAAGCAAAAGTAGAGCTCGATTGACTCAAGCTAGGGTGCTCCATAATTGCAAGTAAAGACATGGATGGGTAGAGCATAACATGATTAACAAAACTCCTTTAATGATCATCCTCAAAAGAGGCACGGATCACTAGGAAACAAGCTGAACATATGGCATCATGAACTAAATAATCCCAGACTTAGTGAAAACTACTAAGTCCCTGAAAACAGATTTACCGGGTGCCTCACTTTGCAAGCTTGCACAAGTCACCACACACATCCTAAAAATGCATGGGTTGCACCTCTGGAAAGAAGACAAAATCCTTAACAAAACATATTAAGGACTCACATGCATATCATGCACACAATAATCATGGCAAAAATGACAAAAGTCTAAGATGAACTAGCAGATCTGACAATTAACTCACGAAGCCTCCTTCTAACAGCATTTCGGGCACCAAGATGAGCTCAAATGAAAATGATGCAATGGAATGAAATGATGTACTCGTCGAGGCGAACATTTTGATGTGCTATATGCCCAAATCGGAGCTATGGATGCAAAGATACGGCAGGTCAAAGTAGGCATAAAAAATTAGGGTTCGGGAGCGAAAAGTCAACCGAGATATTTTCAGATCCAGATCGGGGCTGCACTGTTCAGGCCGGAGCACGGACTTCGAGGACGGCCGAAGTCGTTCGCCGGAGACGAGGAAGGAGGCCGGAGTAGCGGGGAGAGGCCGGAGCCGGTGGTGGCCGAGGTCGGAGAGGCGGGGCGGCGCGGCGCCCGGCTCG
>NC_041382.1:466874188-466898731 GCF_002162155.2 Triticum dicoccoides | reverse complement strand
GGACGCGCCCGGCCGGGTCGAACAATGTCCGGCCGGCGCGAGGGATTTTTAGCGTTTCGTGGGGGGATGAGATCCGAAAAACGGGGGGTCTATTTATAGGCATAAGTGGAGCTAGGAGGGTCCAAATGAGGTGTGGTTTTCGGCCACGTGATCATGATCGAACGCTCTAGGTGATGGAGCAGAGTTTGGTGGGTTTTGGGCCAAATTGGAGGGGTGTTGGGCTGCAACACACACAGGCCTTTTCGGTCCCTCGGTTAACCGTTGGAGTATCAAACGAAGTCCAAATGGCACGAAACTGGACAGGCGGCCTAGCGGTAGTAAATCAAGGCCACTTGGCAAGTCTCGGTCCAATCCGGAAATGTTTAATCCCCACACACGAAAGAAAGGTAGAAATGACCACCGGAGGAGAACGAAGCGCCGGAATGCAAAACGGACAACGGGGAAAATGCTCGAATGCATGAGATGAACACGTATGCAAATGCAATGCACATGATGACATGATATGAGATGCATGACAAAGACAACAACACACGGAGACAAAGAACCGAAGCCGAGAAATAACTATAACTTAACGCCGGAAACGGCAAGAGTTGGAGTACAAATAGGGAAAGTTACATCCGGGGTGTTACACCACCTCTTTGACCCCTTGCAGTAGGGTCCATGTCTCGTGGATCACGTTCGGTGAGAAAATCATGTTTCCGAAGATTTTATTCCGTTTGGACTCTGTTTGATATTCTGTTTATCCGAAACACTGAAATAGGCAAAAAACAGCAATTCTGGGCTGGGCCTCCGGTTAATAGGTTAGTCCCAAAAATAATATAAAATTGGAAAATAAAGCCCAATATAGTCCAAAACAGTAGATAATATAGCATGGAGCAATCAAAAATTATAGATACGTTGGAGATGTATCAGGCATCCCCAAGCTTAATTCCTGCTCGTCCTCGAGTAGGTAAATGATAAAAAGAGAATTTTTGATGCGGAGTGCTACTTGGCATAATTTCAATGCAAATCTTCTTAATTTTGGTATGAATATTCAGATTAGAAAGATTCAAGACAAAGGTTTATATTGACATAAGAAATAATAATACTTCAAGCATACTAACAAAGCAATTATGTCTTCACAAAATAATATTGCCAAAGAAATTTATCCCTACAAAATCATAGTCTGGCCATGCTCCATCTTCCCCACACAAAGTATTTAAATCATGCACAACCCCGATGACAGGCCAAGCAATTGTTTCATACTCTAACTTTTTCAATCTTCACGCAATACATGAGCGTGAGCCATGGATATAGCACTATAGGTGGAATAGAATGGTGGTTGTGGAGAAGACAAAAAAAGGAGAAGACAGTCTCACATCAACTAGGCGTATCAACGGGCTATGGAGATGCCCATCAGTAGATATCAATGTGAGTGAGTAGGGAATGCCATGCAACGGATGCACTAGAGCTATAAATGTATGAAAGCTCAACAAAAGAAACTAGTGGGTGTGCATCCAACATGCTTGCTCACTAAGACCTAGGGTAATTTGAGGAAGCCCATCATTGGAATATACAAGCCAAGTTCTATAACATAAAATTCCCACTAGTATATGAAAGTGACAACATATGAGACTCTCTATATGAAGAACATGGTGCTACTTTGAAGCACAATATATGAGACTCGCTATATCATGGTGCTACTTTGAAGCACAAGTGTGGAAAAAAGGATAGTAGCATTGTCCCTTTTTTATTTATTTATATATATTTTGGGGCCTTCTTTTTTTCTTTGGCCTTTCTCTTTTTTTTCTCTTTTTTTGGGACAATGCTCTATTGAATGATGATCATCACACTTCTATTTATTTACAACTCAATGATTACAACTCGATACTAAAACAAAGTATGACTCTATATGAATGCCTCTGGCGGTGTACCGGGATATGCAATTGTAGCGACCCGACCTCAGATGGTCAAGTCTCTGTGCTTCAGTGTCATCCCTGGATCGTAATGCTGACACACACAGTACTCGAAGGATTTATAACAGAGTAGGAATCACACACTTATTACATCAAATGTCTCAAGAGAGAACCTATTACAATAATATGGCTTAAGGTCATCTAATACGATAACAGCGGAAGGCTTGGAAGATAAGGTGAGTCCATCAACTCCAACGGCATAGCTGAGCTGCACGGCAACGACCTAACGAACCTTACTCCTCGTCTGAAAAGTCTGCAACATAATACGTTGCAGCCCGAAAACGGGTCAGCACATGGAATATGCTGGCAATGTAACACAGTAGAGCAAGAACAGAATAATGCTATCACTACATATATGGCTGGTGGAAAGCTCTATGGTTTATAGTTTTTGCGAAAAGCCATTTTTTTCCTACAACAAAGGAATAGATTTTAATTTAACTATCATGGTAGTTGAAACATCATTGAGAAGGTTCCTCCAACTCAATCCCAATTAAAGTGATTAACAACCCAACAATATTAATTAAACATGATGAGATACATGTGATAACCCAAGTACTAGATACTCAAGAATTGTCCATAACCGGGGACACGGCTAACCATGATTAGATTGTACACTCTGCAGAGGTTTGCACACTTTTCCCCACAAGACTCGATCTCCTCCGTTGGATTTCTCGCACTACAGGATGTTTGAGAAACGGATGAGCGAGACACAGTCTTTCAGAAACATTAACTCTCTACTCTGGACAGACCATACCAAACCTACATCCCACTACCTACTGATCTGCCTCTTCAAGAGATTCACGTAACTTACTCAGCTATGCTAGAGCCCATAATAGCTTGTGGCTGCACACGGAAGTTTCTAGCATGAATCATCTCAGTTCCCTTTGAGCCTGGGTGGCGGTCCATAGGAAGATCACACGGGTACTCCAGGATTTCCAAAAAAACAGGCAACACTGGGTACTCCAGGCGCCTGAATCCACCCAGTTGTTTGATTAAGTTGCCACCTTAAGTTGAACCATTAATTTAACAATCTCACATCTGTCATGGATTTCACTCAAACCCAAACCACGTCTACAAGCATAACATAGCATAGTAATATAAGCAACACGTAGAGTAACTCCCAAGGGTTTGAATGTAACAGGGCAATAGGTTCTACCTCATCAACTACTTCCCAACCCACAAGTTAATGACGTCCTAATCATGCAATGTTTGAGGATTGGAACTAATGCATAAAAACTAGGTGATAAAGGGGTATGATCAAAGTGTTACTTGCCTTGCTGACGATCTGCGAAACCTAGGGACTCGTAGTAGCACGCTTCGCACTCCGGGTGTTCTATCGCAAGCAAACAATAGCATACATAAGTAACAAGCAATGATGAACAAGCAAAACTCAAATAAAAGAGGTTGACCAGAAAGTTCAAATTAAGAACTCTGGTTCGCAAAAAGAATCAAATCAAACGGAGCAACGAAACTCAAACGGCGAAAGAAAGAAGCTTCGTCTACTAATCTAAAACTAAGTCAAGTTTTACAGTAGAGAAAATTTGTTTGAGTTGGTTAAACGGAAAGAGGGTTTCAAGATGAAACTCTAGGCGCTTGAATCGCATGATTCTGACTAACGAGCGAAAAGATAAACAGAAACTAAGATCGGATCAGAAATCGCGATCAGAGAAAATCGCGGAATAAATCCGATAAAAGAAAACTGACGCACAGACTAACGAACGAGCGTTCGTTAGTTGTATCTGACGGGCGAAGAACCATTCGTTAAAACGAACATTCGGACGAATGTCCGCTAACTAGAAGAACCGATAAAAAACCGAATGGTTTTATAAAAAAAACCGGCGCGGAGTCCGGCGACTACCTCCGTCGAGAGGTCCGGCGAGGCGAGGTGTGGCGGCGGAGCGGCGGCTCGCGGGGGAGGCAGCGGCGTTCGGCGGTGGCGGCAAGGCGGTGGCGGCGCTCCGCTGTGGCGGCGGCGGCGGCGCTAAGCTACGGCGGCGGCGGCTAGCCGCGGCGCGGGCGGCGGTGGCTGTGGGGGTGGGGGCTCGGGCGGCGCGTATATAAAGGGGCAGGGCGGGGCGGCTTGGAGGAGGGGCCAAGGCGGCGGCGGTGGACTCCGGCTCGGACTCCTTGTCCGAGTCGGCGGCGGCGGCGCGCGCGCGGGGAAGGTGGCGGCGGCGGCCTGGCTTGGCTGGGCCTTAGGCCCAGTCGGGCGCGGGAACTTTTTTTTTAAATAATAATTTCGCCGACCGAAATAAAATCCTAGAAAAATAAAAAAAATGCCAAAATAAAATTTCACCGTCTAAATAAAATATTTAGAACGAGATGAATATTTTCTTGGCCCTAAAATGCAATTTTGAAAATGTGTATTTTTTTCTAATGCAAACAAAATTGCAATAAAATCCAAATGGAACAAATTGTTGATTTTAATATTTTTCCTCCAATATTTCATTTATTTTGGAGAAGTCATCTTATCTCCTCTCTTGTATTTTAATATGAAATATTTTCGGAGAGAAAAATAATTAAAACCAAAATCCTCGTTTCAAAATTTGATAAAAGAATCAAATATGAAAACCGGGAAATCCCCAACTCTCTCCGAGGGTCCTTGAGTTGCTTAGGATTTCGAGGATTACGGAACAGAAAAGCAATAAAACATGATATGCAATGATGATCTAATGTATAACATTCCAAATTGAAAGTTTGGGATGTTACAGCAATGAATCAAGAGTGATAAGTATGAAAGAATTATGAACGGTGGCTTTGGCACAAATACTATGTCAACTACATGATCATGCTAAGCAATATGACAATGATGTATGTGTCATGATGAACTACATGGTGGAAAGTTGCATGGAAATATATCTCGAAATGTCTATGGAAATGACATAATAGGTAGGTATGGTGGCTGTTTTGAGGAAGGTATATGGTAGGTGTATGATACCGGCGAAAGTTGTGCGCTATGAGAGAGGCTAGCAAAGGTGGAAGGGTGAGAGTGCGTATAATCCATGGACTCAACATTAGTCATAAAGAACTCATATACTTATTGCAAAAATTTAGAAGTTATCAAAGCAAAGTATTACGCACATGCTCCTAGGGGGATAGATTGGTAGGAAAAGACCATCACTCGTCCCCGACCGCCACTCATAAGGAAGACAATCAATAAATAAATCATGCTCCGACTTCATCACATAATGGTTCACCATACGTGCATGCTACGGGAATCACAAACTTCAACACAAGTATTCTTTAAATTCACAACTACTCAAGTAGCATGACTTGAATATTATCACCTCCATATCTCAAAACAATTATCATGCTTCAATCTTTTCTTAGTATTCAACACACTCAAAAGAAAGTTTGACTAATCTTGAATACCAAGAATATTATTATTAGGCAAATTACCATGCTATTAAGAGACTCTCAAAATAATTTAAGTGAAGCATGAGAGATCAATAGTTTCTTTAAAACGAATCCACCACCATGCTCTAAAAATATCTAAGTGAAGCACAAAGAGCAAAATTATCTAGCTCAAAAGATATAAGTGAAGCACATAGAGCAAAATTATCTAGCTCAAAAGATATAAGTGAAGCACATAGAGTATTCTATCAAATTTTAATTCATGTATGGCTCTCCCAAAAGGTGTGTACAAAAGGATGATTGTGGCATACTAAAAAACAAAGACACAAATAACACAAAACGCTCCAAGCAAAACACATATCATGTTGGTGAATAAAATTATAGCTCCAAGTAAATTACCGATGGAAGTGGACGAAATGAGGGGATGCCTTCCGGGGCATCCCCAAGCTTTGACTTTTTGGTGTCCTTGTATTATCTTGCGGGTGCCATGGGCATCCCCAATCTTAGGCTCTTGCCACTCCTTGTTCCATGATCCATCAAAAGAATACACCCAAAACTTGAAAACTTCACAACACAAAACTCAAAATAGAAAACTCGTGAGCTCCGTTAGCGAAAGAAAACAAAAGACCACTTCAAGGTACTGTAATGAACTCATTATTTATTTATATTTGTGTTAAACCTACTGTATTCCAACTTCTCTATGGATTATAAACTATTTTACTAGCCATAGATTCATCAAAATAAGCAAACAACACACGAAAAACAGAATCTGTCAAAAACAGAACAGTCTGTAGTAATCTGTAGCTAGCGCAAGATCTGGAACCCTAAAAATTCTAAAATAAATTGCTGGACGTGAGGAATTTATTTATTAATCATTTGAAAAAATAATTAACTAAATAGCACTCTTAAAATAAAAATTACAGCAGTTCTCGTGAGCGCTAAAGTTTCTGTTTTTTACAGCAAATTCAACAAGACTTTCCCCAAGTCTTCCCAACGGTTCTACTTGGCAAAAACACTAATTAAACATAAAAAACACAACCAAAAATAAGGCTAAATAATTTATTTATTACTAAACAGGAGCAAAAAGCAAGGAATAAAAATAAAATTGGGTTGCCTCCCAACAAGCGCTATCGTTTAACGCCCCTAGCTAGGCATAACAAGCAAGAATAGATCTAGGTATTGCCATCTTTGGTAGGTAATCCATAAGTGGATCTCATGATAGTTTCATATGGTAATTTTATTTTCTTTATTGGAAAGTGTTCCATGACCTTTTTTAATGGAAATTGAAATCTAATATTCCCTTCCTTCATATCAATAATCGCATCAACCGTTCTAAGGAAAGGTCTACCAAGAATAATAGGGCAAGAAGGATTGCAATCGATATCAAGAACAATGAAATCTACGGGCACATAATTCCTATTTGCAAATATAAGAACATCATTAATTCTTCCCATAGGTTTCTTAATAGTGGAATCCGCAAGATGCAAGTTTAGAGAGCAATCATCAAAATTACAGAAATCTAGTAAATCACACAAAGTCTTGGGAATAGTTGAGACACTAGCACCCAAATCACACAAAGCATAAAACTCATGATCTTTAATTTTAATTTTAATAGTTGGTTACCACTCATCATAGAGTTTTCTAGGGATAGAAACTTTCAAATCAAGTTTTTTCTTCATAAGATTGCATCAAGGCATCAACAATATGTTCGGTGAAGGCTTTATTTCGACTATAAGCATGTGGAGAATTTAGCACGGATTGCAACAAGGAAATACAATCAATCAAAGAGAAATTTTCATAATTAAATTCCTTGAAATACAATATAGTGGGTTTAGCAACATTTAGATTTTTTTTTCTTTCCATCCCACTTTCATCAATTTCATCATTAAGATCTAAACACTCCGAATTTTTAGAACGCCTTCTAGGTAAAGGAAGATCATATTCAGTTTCATCAAGATTCATATTGAAAAATAAAGATTTAATAGGAGACACATCAATAACTTTTAGATCTTCATCTTGATTTTCATAGGAATTAGAAGAACACGCTTTAATAAAGCCATCTTTGGAAGCACGCATCCTAGCGGTTCTTTCTTTACACTCATCAATTGAAATTCTCATGGCTTTTAGAGACTTATTAATATCATGCTTAGGTGGAATAGATCTAAGTTTCAAAGCATCAACATCAAGAGCAATTCTATCAACATTCCTAGCCAAATCATCAATCTTAAGCAATTTTTCTTCAATCATAGCATTAAAATTCTTTTGCGAAGAAATAAATTCTTTAGTATTAGATTCAAAATCAGAGGGCATCTTATTATAATTTCCATAAGAGTTGTTGTAGGAATTCCCATAATTATTAGAAGAATTACTAGGATATGGCCTAGGATTAAAATTCCCTCTATAAGCGTTGTTACCAAAATTATTCCTACCAACAAAATTCACATCCATAGATTCATTGTTATTCTCAATCAAAGTAGACAAAGGCATAACATTAGGATCAGAAGAAACACTCTTAGTAGCAAATAATTTCATAAGTTCATCAATCTTTCCACTCAACACATTAATTTCTTCTATCGCATGCACTTTTTATTAGAAGTTCTTTCAGTATGCCATTGAGAATAATTAACCATAATATTATCTAGGAGTTTAGTAGCATCTCCTAAAGTGATTTCCATAAAAGTGCCTCCCGCGGCCGAATCTAAAAGATTTCTAGAAGCAAAATTTAATCCGGCATAAAATTTTTGTATAATCATCCACACAAATTCAAACCATGAGTAGGGCAATTACGTATCATTAATTTCATTCTCTCCCAAGCTTGTGCAACATGTTCGTGATCAAATTGTTTAAAGATCGTTATATGGTTTCTAAGAGAGATGATCTTAGCAGGAGGAAAATACTTAGAGATAAAGCATCTTTGCACTTGTTCCATGAATCAATACTATTCTTAGGCAAAGACAAAAACCAAGCTTTAGCACGATCTCTAAGCGAAAAAGGAAATAGCTTCAATTTAACGACATCATTATTGACATCTTTTTTCTTTTGCATATCACATAAATAAACGAAGCTATTCAGATGAGTAGCGGCATATTCACTAGGAAGGCCGGCGAATTGATCTTTCATAACAAGATTCAACAAAGCAGTATTAATTTCACAAGATTCAACATCGGTAAGAGGAGCAATCGGAGTGCTAAGGAAATCATTATTATTGGTATTGGTGAAGTCACACAATTTAGTAGTATCTTGAGCCATCACGACAAACAAGCAATCTAACACACGAGCAAACAAAAAGCAAGCGGACAAAAGAGGCAAATAGAGAGGGAGGATAGAGAGAGAGAGCAAATAAAACGGCAAGGGTGAATTGGGGGGAGAGGAAAACGAAAGGAAAATGGCAAATAATGTAATGCGAGAGATAGGGATTGTGATGGCTACTTGGTATATTGACTTTTTGCGTAGACTCCCCGGCAACGGCGCCAGAAATCCTTCTTGCTACGTCTTGAGCTTGCATTGGTTTTCCCCGAAGAGGAAGGGATGATGCAGCAGAGTAGCGTAAGTATTTCCCTCAGTTTTTGAGAACCAAGGTATCAATCCAGTAGGAGCCCATGCTCAAGTCCCTCATACCTGCACAAAGCGATAGCTACTCGCAACCAATGCGATTAGGGGTTGTCAAGCCCTTCACGGTCACTTACGAGAGTGAGATCTGATAGATAGAATATTTTTGGTATTTTTGATATAAAGATGCAAAGTAAAAAGTAAAAGCAAAGTAAAAAGAAAAAAATATTAAAGTGATGGAGATTGATATGATGAGAATAGACCCGGGGGCCATAGGTTTCACTAGTGGCTTCTCTCAAGAGCACAAGTATTCTACGGTGGGTGAACAAATTACTGTTGAGCAATTGATATAATTGAGCATAATTATGAGAATATCTAGGCATGATCATGTATATAGGCATCACGGCCGTGACAAGTAGATCGAAACAATTCTGCATCTACTACTATTACTCCACTCATCAACCGCTATCCAGCATGCATCTAGAGTATTAAGTTAAAAACAGAGTAACACCTTAAGCAAGATGACATGATGTAGAGAGATAAATTCATGCAATATGAAATAAACCCATATTGTTATCCTCGATGGCAATGATACAATACGTGCCTTGCTGCCCCTTCTGTCACTGGGTAACGACACCGCAAGATCGAACCCAAAGCTAAGCACTTCTCCCATGGCAAGAACTACCAATCTAGTTAGCCAAACCAAACGGATAATTCGAAGAGACTTGCAAAGATAACCAATCATACATAAAAGAATTCAGAGAAGATTCAAATATTATTCATAGATAGACTTGATCATAAACCCACAATTCATCGGTCTCAACAAACACACCGCAAAAAGAAGATTACATCGAATAGATCTCCACAAGAAAGGGGAGAACTTTGTATTGAGATTCAAAGAGAGAGAAGAAGCCATCTAGCTACTAACTATGGACCCGAAGGTCTGAGGTAAACTACTCACACTTCATCGGAGGGCTATGATGATGTAGAAGCCCTCCGTGATGATGGCCCTCTTCCAGCGGAGCTCCGGAGCAAGCCCCGGATGGGATCTCGTGGATACAGAAAGTTGCGGTGGTGGAATTAGGTTTTGGCTCCTGTTCTGATCGTTTGGGGGTATGTGTGTATATATAGGAGGAAGGAGTATGTCGGTGGAGCACCGAGGGGCCCACGAGGCAGGGGCGCGCCCCCACCCTCGTGACCACCTCTTTGATCCCTTGCAGTAGGATCAAGTCTCCTGGATCACGTTCGGTGAGAAAATCACGTTTCCGAAGATTTTATTCCATTTGGATTCTGTTTGATATTCTGTTTATCCGAAACATTGAAATAGGCAAAATAGCAATTCTGGGCTGGGCCTCTGGTTAATAGGTTAGTCCCAAAAATAATATAAAAGTGGAAAATAAACCCCAATATATTCCAAAATAGTAGACAATATAGCATGGAGCAATCAAAAATTATAGATACGTTGGAGACGTATCATGGGTCCCTGCTGTCAGGTGGAGGAATAATTATTTTCCACATAATAAGGAGGCACTTCCTTGCGGCTGCCGTGGACCCAGCTGTCAGCCTGTCCACGTACAGTATTCTTCTGATGGAATTCGGTCGTTGACCACATTGACCATGCCGTGCCGAGAGCACAATGGCGGTGGACAACGGCGAGGCCTAGGAAGGGGACGACGCGGAGCTGGGGAAGACGCGGCAGTGGATGCCCACGCGGAGAGGAGTACGAGGGTTCACTGGTTCAGCTGCGTTGTCGTTGCCATAGAATAACAGGGGGTGTGGGTGAGTGGAGTGGAGGGATGGCCTGGCCAGCGATGGGAGTAGTACGGGGCGGTGAGGCCTCCGCGGTAGCACAGTCGGCCACGAGAGGCAGGAGCAGGCGGCACGACCGGCGCTGCTTTGGGCGGCTGGAGCAAGAAGACCAGAGGTTGAAGAAGCACTATGGCCGTTGGATGGACATCGTACGGTCAGTCGAGCTAGAATCGTGCATATTGACTAAGTTGACAAAGCCCTTCGTCCCCGTCAACTTAGTAGGCCCACTATACTGGGTCCCAGCTAGCAGGGCGAGTATTCATTTTTTTGTGCGTAATAAGGAGGCACTACCTTGCGTGCGAAGATATAGCCGGTGGGTCCGAGCTGTCAGTGACGGTAACCTTTTTTCGCGAAATACAGATGCTCGTTCGATGGCTCCTAGATGTCAGGTGGAGGAATCATTATTTTGCGCGTAATAAGGAGGCATTTCCTAGCGTGCGGCCGTGGACCCAACTGTCAGCCTCTCCACGTACAGTCCACTTCAGATGCATGTCGGTCGTTGACCACACCACGCTGAGAGCACCAGGGCGGTGGACGACGGTGAGGCCTAGGAAGGGAACGAAACGGAGGCAGGGAAGACTCGGCAGTTGTTTTTGTTTCCCAAGTAGAGGTGAGTACGACTTTACAAGGGTTTACTGGTTCGTCTGCCGTCGCCGGAGAATAACAACAGGTGTGGGTGAGTAGAGGGATGGCTAGGCCAGCGATGGGAGTACGGTGGGGCGGTGAGGCCTGCGCGGCAGCACCGGCGGCCGCGGGGAGGAGGGAGCAGGCAGTCCCGCCGGCACTTGTTTGAGCGGCTGGAGTAGGAAGAGCAGAGATTGAAGAAGCACGACGGCCGTTGGATGGACATCCAACAGTATACAGGCCATCTGTGGAAAGCCTCAAATCTGTGGAAAACAACATACAACCCATCTGCCATTATTTCAAATAATTTACAGCCCATTTGCTAATTCTTACAGGTTTTTTTGGAGCCCATATTCTTTTTGTTAGCATTACAGCCCATATTGTGGCCACGGTTTAAAAATTATACGAAATTTTGCATATGTCAGTGCGGTCTGAACTGTTTTTAATCCTGAAATTTCGAATCACATTCAGACTGATTTTAAAAATAAATGTATATCAATATAAAATCCAATAAATTGTCCATGCATAAAATTCAATGCAATTTAAAATCTCGAAATGAAAAAAAGATATTTGAAACTAATTGCCGGTTTGATGTGTTTTAAAAATGTACAGCCCATTTCTCATTACTGATAGGCCATTTTCTCGGCCAGCCGAATGAAGCTCTCCTCGTCTTGAAAGATTTGCAGCCCAACAGGCCTGATAAAGCGACTTACTTGACAAATCACAAAAAACTGGGCTAGCCATTTTCATAAAGAAAAAACTACTAGGCTGGTCTGTGGTAAACATAAAAGAAAAGGCTGTCTAGACAGGCTAGAGTGTCCCGCACAGCCCAGTTGACACTCTGCTTCCGTCTAAAAAACAAATTAGATAAATGCCACTCCAATTATGGCGATTCATAAAATGCCACTGCAATTTCCAAACTTTGAAAAATGCCACTGCAATTTGTGCAAACTTTGAAAAACGCCACTTCAGTTTGCAAACTTTGAAAAATGCCACTCCGGACTTCGAAAAATGCCAATAGAAATGGCATTTTTCAAAGTTTGGAAATTGCAGTGGCATTTCTCAGATACACCAGATTTGGAATGGCATTTATCAAATTAACCCAAAACAAAAATAACTGGGCGAGCTGCTGGGTCCCTAGTGTCAGCCGCTCGTTGTGCAATTCTCTCATTTATTGACTACGTTGACAATGGCATGGGACCCAAATGTCAGAAATCCACTAGGAGGAGCCATTTTTTATTGGCTTGAAATAGGGAGGCACTTGCTTGCGTACTGCCATGATCTTGGCGGGTCCCTGCTATCATCCTCTCCACGTGCAATCATCTCCTGATTGTGTACGCGTCAACTTGCTAGGCCCACAAGTCAGCCTCTAAACCCGTGGAGGACAAATACAACCCATTAAAAAATAACAACCCATTCCATACATTCAAACGGAAAGTTCAACATTCAGAGCAAAGTAACAGGTCTGATTCACACATAGAGTACTGAACTTCCATGTTGACAACCATCATAGCCAAGTTAAATATCTACTCCCACTAATACTCTAGTAGCGTACAAGTACTAACTTACTCTTAGCTAACTAGACGATGCCGGCCGCCATCTGTGGTACACGCTAAATGCCGGCACCGGCGTCGTGCGCCTCGCCTCGGACTTGAAAGAGGTGTGATAGGGCGCATTGCTCGCGCGCGTTGGCCCTTTCCATGCCGGCATGGTCCACCGAAGCTTCGGCTTCCAAGCGAGAAACCCACTTGACGAGATGGTAGTAAAAATCAGCGTCACGAACGCGTGCGTACCCGACAGCCTCCAGGGCTATTTGCCGGGTGCCAGCCTCCATGTAGTCGGCCCAGTTGCGGGCGCTCTGCTCGCGACTCAGAGCATCGGTGCGCTGCTGCTCCATGTCCCGCTAGCGGCGCAAATCGGTGATACGCTGCTCCTCCGCCATGCGGTCGCGCTCCAACAACTCCTCGATCTCCGCATTGCCATCTAAAGACAGATAGAATGCCTCCTCCCTCCGTCTTCCTTCCGGTGAAAACCCGAACACTAGTTCCGGTGTTGACCGCCTCCAGCGTCGCCTACCGTGGACGGGCGGGGGCATGGCGGACATGGCGAGTGACGTCGGGCCGGTGGGGGCTTATGAGGATATGGCGAGTTGGGTCACGGTGCACCAAAGAAGGCCGGGAAACAGTACTTATAGGTGGAAGGTAGCGCGACGGTTATCGGAATTCAATGCATAATGGCTTAGCACTCCAGCTTGCCGTGGAAAACTAGAGAAACTGAAATTACGACTGTGTCGTCCCGTCCCGTCTAGGTCGCACGCCGGCATGGCGGTCAAGCGAGTGCACTCGAATCATCTCCCTCCTTGTCAATAATGATTCCACGGATTTAAAAAGCCCACAACAATTAAAGTGTATATTTTTTGCATCAGTTAGCTGCCTTAATTACGGCCGGCAGCATGCAGGCACTCAGAATCGCTCGTAGGCAGTACGCGAAGCAGCATGCAACGAGTCGCAGCCGAGGGCACGCATGCAGCCACTTAAATCGCTGGAATTAATTAGGCTTAAAATTCTGCATGCCGTTAATTATTGCCATGCCTTGGTCTTGCTGCTTTGCTCACGGGACTAATAAACCCGGACGGAGAGAGTACCTTGGTTGGTGAGAGGTTTGAATTAAGCCCTGCAAACCGGAAAGGAGGTACTAGTACATGCGTGATCTGCTATTTATTCGTGTAGGATCGAGTAGGTCATTTCTTGAATTGAGCCCTGCAAACCAGAAAGGAGGTAGTACGTGCATGATCCGCTATTTATCCGTGTAGGATCGATAGTGTAGTCTGTCAGTTTCTTCAGAGGTATGCATTTTTATCCGTGTAGGATCGATAGTGTAGCTTGTAAGTTTCTTCAGAGGTAGGCATTTTTATTCAAAAAACTGCCACTTTGCATCTTGCGTCGCAAATAAAACTGTGAGGAGCTCATTTGTAGGCTAGCTAGTGATCGGTCAGTAACTTGTAAACACTGAGCGAACAGAAATAAGTAACTGTTAATGTATCTCGATGATTCACAGATCATATATAAATATGTAGCTCCAAAAGCAAAGATCGGGCACTTCGGATCTTGTGTCGACTAAAACTAACTAGTACGATTCCCATACATAAGATCAACATGTTAATGCATCTCAATGATTCATAGATCATATAAAAATATGTAGCTCCAAAAGAAAAGATCTAGAAAAAACATATGTTCTTCCTACTAACATGGATGCTTCTCTTGTCCAACATTTAGTACAGACTGAAAGACAAATTTGTTTGTGAATTCTACAATTCCTCTTGTAAACGTAAGTGGTTTCACCAACAGCTAGAACCATGAGAATGAACCACACATGATGGAGGAACATCCACTTCAATATGATTTGGTCTTCTCTCGATCACACCGTGAGACTATTTTCGGAATACAAACTTTAACTTAGGCAAAATGATGCCCATTGTATAATCAGACCAAAGCAATGAAGCACCTATTGTTGGCTAATAAATAGTACAGTACTACTTTTCTGTAGTCCATGAAGTGAGTATCCAATCTTTCTGTGTCTATTTTCAGATGGCACTGCATGCAATGACTATACTATTCTCTTGTGCAGTTCAACCAAAATTGCGGACACTTTGTTTGTTTGCCAAATAGCAACGGGCAGACATCTCTGTCTGCACAAATATCAAGCAGCTAGTAAACATATACCACACCTTGTATTTTCGGTTTAAACATGTCTCTTCCACTTAGCATCTGTCATGTTCTGCACTGGACAATCAGATACAGTTATGTTTTGCCCTGGACAATTTCATACTGAATTGATTTGCTGGTTCAGAGCAGAAATATAGCGCCTATTCTTCATCAGACCAAGGATATCCATGTTCCCAGTGATGGAAGAGGTGAAATCGATACAACCGAAATTGAGCATCCAATCATGGAATCCTGTCCTGCAGCTCCAATGTAGGTCCACCCTGCCAATAAATTCACATGCAAACCACTAGTATTACTATCATATGACAGTACAAAAAGAGTAGCAAGATAGTAGCAAACCATGTACCTTCGTAATGAACAGCTCATAGTGCCAACAATTGGATATAAAGGTTTGGAAAAAAACATGCTCCTAATGTTGAACCAGTTGGACTTTTTGTGCAGTTCCACTAAAATCGAGCATCCCTGTTTGCATAGATATTGAAAGTGTGAGTACTCTAGAAGTGGCACTAGTTGAAGCATAGACTCACAAATATAAGCATTCCAATTTCTTAATGGGAAAAGGTAGCAAGACTATATCTAACCAACTATTTGACGGAATAAATAAAGCAACAGCGGCTGATGTCAGGAAGGCATACATAGTTTTTTTCTGAAAAACTGAGCCATTCCTGACCTTTCCTCTTCTTTTAAGCAAATTTTGTGCAGTTCTACTAAAATAAAATGCCATCACCGCCTTGACAATTTAGTGACACTATACAAAAGGAAATGACTTAACATTACATCATGATGTCAGGTATGTAGTCGATAGGCATTAGAGACAAACATACAGACCTCCTCCGATAACATAATGAACATTAATTTTAACAAAGGTGTGACTAGCTTTACCGGGATAATTTGAGTGAACTCTACACCCTTTGTTCCTTAATATAAGACGTTTTCGTGGTTCAATTTAAAGTGCCCAAATGTCTAGTATTTAGAAAAACAGGTAGTAGTTTTCTTGAGCACATATCTGGGAAAGCTTGCCACACTTTATTTATGTCCATACGCTAATGCAACACCATTTGAATACTACAAATATACACTAATCCAGTGGCTAGTGCAATAGTAGAGTAGTTAGTTTATTACAGGGTACAGTACAATGGTTTTACTGAACAGATTTCAATAAACTCTAGCACTGGAAGGTTTCTATAAGAATTAATAATACAAAATGTAAAGGTAACAAGTTTCAGCATTGGTATACTAGCCGTGCATTTGCATTAAACCAAATACAAAAGTCTGAACGTAACTAGCATTATTAACTAATGATAGTATAAAAAAATTGCAAACCATGCACCTCCAAGGTAAATATCATTTCGAACTCGGGGGGACCTTAAAAATTGCTATCCTAAACTTGCTAATCGATCAAACATAAAAACTTGATCGAACGAATCAAGAGAACAGCCGGAGGAGGAGGTGCCCACTCTTGACCTTTCCTCTTGTCTTCATAATTGTCTGTGCAGTTTAACCAAAATAAAATGACATCAGCGCTTTGGCATTTTGGTGACACTGTACAAAAAATTAACTTATCTCATGAAAGTAGGTATGTAATCTATAAGCATTAACAATGCAAAAATCAGAAGGTAGTAACAAGTTTCATCGTTGGTATACTGGCTGTGCAATAGCATTAGAATGCCTTAGCTGAAAAATCTTTAATACATCCACAATCAACAGCTAAACCTGAAATAATCCAGTGACATTAAATGGCATTGCTTAAATTTATTGGTGGCATTAGACTGAGAGCGGCTTTAGTTAAATGTGGCATCACTTTAGCAGTAGCATTGCTTGACTTGACTGCTGGCGTTATACTAACAGCAAAAAAAGTGGCAATAAGAGCATGGGAGGCCCATTCGGACAATGGGCGCACCAGTATGATTTACCTCCACGGACGCAAAGTGGTGAGGGAGGTATGGTTGCCCAGAGCAATAAATATCCAGGCAGCATATGTGGATTACGTCCCATTTTTGTTCTCTTTAGCCACCTTTTTCCTATGCGAGGACAACAAACCGATCGACCTGGTCATTCTCTATTGCGTTGTCATGCCTTTCTACCCTTCTTCAACCAAGAGACACGAGACTCGTTCCTTAGCTACTGATTTTTTTCCCTTTTCAACCTAGATGCGGGTTCGATGCCTACTCTCTTGGACAGTACAGTCTCCCTTCCTTTCCTTATTCAACCTAGACATGGATTAGTCTGCATGAAGTAGGGTTTCCTTTAATAGTGCAAATTATGGTTTTCTTCTGCATGGCCAGCAGAGCAGAGGATAGCAAATTGGGAAGATGGTGGAGTGGAATAAGATCCAGATGCAACGACGTGGCAGATGGGGCAATAGAACAAGGTTATGGTTCGAAAAGAGGTATCATACCCGAGGGTCGGCGGGAAGTGGCTTCGCTCGTGGTCGTCGTCCTCCGTGCACACTACGACAGCGAGCTTGGGGATGGAGGCCATCCCGCGCGGGCGCTAGGTCTGAGAGGACGGCCTTGTCGTCAGTGTGTGACCTCGCTCACCGACGACGAGTGCGTCAATGTTGCATGTCCTTTTCTTCCCCGGCGGATCTGTGACCACCGGTGAGGAGGGAGAGAGGGACCGTCTTTTTTAGATCTGGAGAGAGGGTGGTAGTGTGAGAACCAAGTGGGCAGCCCTTAGCAAGAAAGCGCTGAAGCTCCAGCCTATATATCTTTTTTATACTACTAGTACTGGAGATGGAGTAGTGGTAGAGTAGTTTATATTTTCTCTGCATATAGTACTATTTAGTCGTGCTTCAAAAATGATCGGCACGCCATTAAAAAAATAAAGGTCGATAACTAATGTGGCACCTCGGGCCAACGCGGCCAGATCACATTTTGCACGAGAAATTACACACCATGTTTCGTTGACATGTGGTCCCGTTCCAACATATCAGTGAGACGACGACGGGTAGTAGGAGTATTTCCGAACGGACGTGTAGGCCGGGGCACCTCTTTGTGAACCGTGGCAAACTCGCAATTGTCCACCAACTCTTCGCCTTTCCCTCTTGATTTGGAACTACTTTCACACGCTCTTCCTCTCCCTCCTCCATTTTCCTTCAGCCCTTCACCCTTTCTTCTGCCATTGTTCGATCCTCTTCTCCATGGAGGGAACAGGCTGGAAACGACCCCGTTATTCTTGCCCCAATCTGAAAGATGACGTGGTGGAGGAACTCATTGATCGGGGCGACGTCATCACCTCGGCTAGCATGGCAGGTTCGTTCAAGCCCATTCTCGACTCAACTAATAACATCATTACAAGGAACCCAAGAGTCAAGGAGCGGTTTGATCTCCCCTATCTTCTTCACCGTGACCCTGATAACTGGCACCGGCACGACGGAGGCCTCGCCCTGTGCAAGTTGATGCCGCTTGATAATGATACGAATGATGTTAAAATGCCATCTCTTTTGGGCAAGGCTTGGGCGGGCGCAAATGGAGATTGGGTTGTTTACATTGGGTCCAACTGCGAGTGGGTACTTGTGAATGTGTACACTCGTGACCGGGTTCCACTTCCAAAAATCTCAGCAAACTGCCCAGAGGTTGAGCACACCGTCTTCTATGGAAGATAGCAATTTGTCGAGTTCCCAACCACTCTTGGAATTACAACAACTATGAAGTTGTTTCTTTCTTCGACAAGCTTGTTGCCGTCCTTGGTGGTTTGACTCGATGGATATTGCTCAAAAATCAGTTTCTGTACACGGATGAGTACTGTGATGCAATTCAATACGAGGGCCTTGTGTTTGCTGCCACCACTCGTGGCACTGTTTTTGCATGGGATCCTTGTAGTTTTGGTACGTTTTTCTTCCACCGTAATTATAATTGTTTCATCCACATGCATGAGGGTTAGCAAGTTTCCCTTTACTAATTAACCTTCTTCTTGTGTTTCCAAGGTCCTGTGAACATCCCACCACCTATACTTGAATTTTTTTATAACCAAGGGGGAGATGACGATGGTGATGATCACGAGCATGACGACGAGCAGCGCCCATATACTCTGTGGCACCTGGCAACTAATTTCGATGAATCACCTCTTCTTGTGTGTATACAGCCCACTGATGATGTCACTGCTAAGGAAGAGGTGTAGTCTCCCATGGTCGCATTCTCCAGACCTATTCCAACACCCGTTGCATAGTATTCGGGATGGATACTAGTGTGCTAGCGCCAACTCCTTCTCCCTGGTATAGAATTGATAGTCTTGCAGAAAACCCGCCCTTCCTTGGAAAAACTATCCGATGATGGTGAAAGGCGATCCAACTGCTGTTGACACAACGTTACTAGTACCATTTATGAGAAGCAGATGTGTCTATACCTCGGACATTCGGGTGGTTCCCTACCCTGGTACTGATATAGTAGGCTGCTTCAGCCTGGATGATCAGTCCTGCGTTATTCTCTAGATCGACATTGGATGGCCCATCCCAGAGAATCACTTGTGGTTCAAAGCAAGCATTTCCAACGCCGAGGAATGGTTGAGTTGAAGTTCATTTCATTGCTTGTTATTTGTTGTGTGGTGAAAACTTTAGTATTTATAATGTATCATCGTTGTCAATGTGGTTTGATGACCTGTTGTATATAATAAAATGATATGCCTATGATAAACTTACTAAATTTATGAATGGCTTTCAAGTCGTTTCTCTGAGTGAGTGGTGCGACGAGGCAAAAAATATTTTACGAATAATTGTACGTGCATTGCAACAGGTTATCGGATGAGGCCAATCAACAATAGTAGTACACTATTTGCACTAGCTTCACATGCTTCGCGCGTCGGGCGGGTGTTTTTACTATAGCCATATGTTAATGTGTTCGCTGTACGTAACCAGCACCTCGAATCCTCGATACTAGTACTATATAGTAGGAGTAAGTAGTAAGGGTAGTAGGGTGGCATGGGCCAGAACAAGCATTCACGTCCAGGAGTACGGCACACACCACCAACACGACATCCATCTTACACCATATTATTTCTTGGAGTCCATGCTAGAGCAATCTCTTTAACCTCATCGTTTCTCTAACTTCAGCCATCGCGCGGCAGGTGATGTGGGGGTTTGCCGATAGTCGGTTTCCTTGACTACGGTCCCACTTGTAAGGCCAACTCCAATGCACGACCCCAAATGGACCGCCATTTTGCACAAACTCCAACGATAATCTTGACTAGAAAAGCAAGACCAAAGAAAACAAGAACCACAAGAATACATTTTACTAATCCTGTGAGTTGGATTAGTGCCTTCTCGATGCATTCATTGTTGATCTGCGGAGGCTCGATCTTGCGTGCTTCTTTCTTCTTCGAGTGTAAAGAAGTAGACGTTGCTTCCTTGCATCTAGTCTCATGTCTAGCCTCTATTCTAGTAGGAGTATCAAATAGTGCACTAATCTCATCTCTAGCCTCTGTGCTAGTTAAAAGTGATAGAACATCTACTAAATTGCGCTCTATCAATATATGGATGTACTTTTCTTCCCAATACAAAAACTTGCATCCATTCTATTCCCTCTATTGCACAATACATGCCTTCTATTTGACAAAATATATATGTATCTAGACATGTTTTAGTATATAGGTACATCCATTTTTGGACAAATGGAAGTCAAGTATTTTGGAACGGAGGGAGTACACAATAAAAATTTAAGTTAGCACAACTAGTCTAAATCCGAGAGCACAACCGAACATTTGGTCGTGTTCTTCCTCCTTTTGCCGACACGTGGGACATCCAGCATCCAGGTCGTGTCATGAAATAAAATAGAGTGGTAGTTGAAGCCACGAGATGTGCAGCTTGGGTTAAACTGTAAATAGAATCTTACAACTCTTGAGTAACTCCAAAAGCGGCCACCGAAGATCTTTATTGGACTTGTTTTTCATCACCAGCACGTCGAGGTGAAAGATGTGCAGGTTTAGTGGTCCTCTTGCGTTTTCACTGACATGTGGGGCCGCATGTGAGCAAACAGACGATGGGCTCCGCGCGTCCGCTAGCTGGCTGATGAGAGAAATAGAGGAGGGTTGAGCATAGACTGCAGGAAATTTGTTCTGCGTACCTTAATATAGGCTCGATATAGTGGGGTGGCACGGGCCATAACTAGCATTCACGTCTAGCAGTACAGCACACGCCACCCACACGAGTCCCATCCGAAACCAATTTTCTTGGAGTCCATGTGTAACACCCTCGATGCGACTATATCTCCCACGTGTCGAGGCACGACTTAGAGGCATAATCGCATTGAAGGCATATGTCGCAAGTTAGGCAATCTTCACAACATCCCATGTAATATAAATAATAAAAGGGAAGATAACATAGTTGGCTTACACTCGCCACGTCAATCAAGTACATAAATAACAATACATCATCCAAACACTCATGGCCCGACTACGGCGCCAAAATAAAAGAGAACCCAACATGCGACACGGTCCCGATCACCCCCAACTAGGCACCACTACTGATCATCAGGAAAGGAAACATAGTAACGTTGAGAGTCTTCGTCGAACTCCCACTTGAGCTCAAACGCGTCTCCTGGAGCGGAATCATCAGGCCCTGCATCTGGTGTAATAGTAATTTGTGAGCCACAGGGACTCAGCAATCTCGCACCCTCACAATCAAGACTATTTAAGCTTATAGGTAAGGCAAGGTAAATATGTGGAGCTGCAGCAAGCGACTAGCAAATATGGTGGCTATCCTGTTCGCAAAAGAGAGCGAGAAGAGGAGGCAAAGCGCGAGCGAGAAACTAGAGAACAATCTGCGCAAACATTACTCTAGCATCGTGTCCGCTTCCCGGACTCCGCCAAGAAGAGGCCATCACGATAACACACTCAGTTGATTCATTTTAGTTAAGTTAAGGTTCAAGTTATCTACGACCGGACATTAACTAATTCCCATCTGCCCATAACCGCGGGCACGACTTTCGAAAGTTCAAATCCCTGCAGGGGAGTCCCAACTTAGCCCATGACAAGCTCTCATGGTCAACGAAGGAATAGACCTCCTCCCAAGACGTTCCGATCAGACTCAGTATCTTGGTTCTTCAAGACACTTCGACAGGTTAAAACAAAACCAGCAACACCGCCTGAATGTGCCGACAAATCCCGATAGGAGCTGCACATATCTCGTTCTCAGGGCACACTCAGATGAGCCAGACGTCGGGTAGGCCAGCCCAGAGTTGCCCCTGGTAGCCCCGGACATCGCTCGGTGGGACCAACACTCAGAGGAGCACTGGCCTGAGGGGGCTAAAATAAGATGACCCTTGGGCTCCGGAAACCCAAGGGAAAAGAGGCTAGGTGACAAATGGTAAAACCAAGGTTGGGCATTGCTGGAAAAGCTTTAATCAAGGCGAACTATCAAGGGGTTCCCATTATGACCCAACCACGTAAGGAATGTAAAATCCGGGAACATAACACCGATATGACGGAAACTAGGGCGGCAAGAGTGGAACAAAACACTAGGCGAGAGGCCGAGCCTTCCACCCTTTACCAAGTATATAGATGCATTAAGATATCATGGCAATATAATGATATCCCAACAAGTAAAATAATGTTCCAACAAGGAACGGTCTCCAATCTTCACCTGCAACTAGCAACGCTATAAGAGAGGCTGAGCAAAGCGGTAACATAGCCAATCGACGGTTTGCTAGGACATGGTGGGTTAGAGGTTTGACATGGCAATTTGGGAGGCTTGAAAGCAAGTCGTAGGCATCGTAGCATTGGCATAGCAAAAGAGCGAGCAATCTAGCATAGCAAATATAGTAGTGATTTCGAGGGTATGATCATCTTGCCTGCAAAGTTGTCAGAGTTGACTGGATCCTCGAAAGCAAACTCAACGGGCTCCTCGTTAGAGAACTCGTCTCCCGGCTCAAGCCAAACAAGACAAACAAGCAACAAGGACACAATCAACCACGTGCAAGGATCAAACAACATGATGCAAAGATGGTATGTTATGTGAGATGCGATGCGGGATGCATATGCAAGATTTGACAAGGAATGCATGAACCTGGCCTCAACATGGGAATCCAAGTATGCCACTGGAAAGATGAGATGAAATCGCTTGAAAACGATATAAAGAACACCGGAATCGGAGTTACGGTTTGGAAAAGGCAAGCGATTCAAATATGGCACCGGTCTGCGATTTACAGCAGGTAGCCATCTAAATGCAATGAAATGAACATGCTACAACACCCAAACATGACAACAAAATACATGGAAGGGATGCATTCATGATGCTTAACAAAAGTCTAGCACTGAGCTACGGCCAATTCATCCAATAACAGGTTCAAACAGGCATGGCAAAAATGCATATGGCAACAGATTTCAGACTTTGTGAAATTAACACTTGTTTGGAATTTCAGATCAGGTAGCACACTTCGGAGCAACAAAACTACATGCTACAGGGCCTGATCATGGCAAAGTAAAGCATGACATGGAGCTACTCAAAGAGCTTAACAAAAATCCCTTAGTGACCTTGAGCCAAAAGGCATCAGAAAATACAATTGCAAGCATGCTGAACATAGCAAAAACATAATCAGTTTTCAGACTTAGTGAAAACTGGCACATCAGAAAATACAATTGCAAGCATGTGAAAGTAGGCATGTTTACGAGCTCGGTGCACTCAATACGGAGCAACTCATGATAAGCTAAGCATACACCCATCAAGAATACACAAAATGCAAGCTAGACATGGCAAGAACAATAGCATAGCATGCACGGATCAACTACAACATCAACGGCAAAATTGCAAACAAGTTGACAATCTGCCCAGATTCGCAAAGTAGCAAAAGTAGAGCTTGATTGACTCAAGCTAGGGTGCTCCATTATTGCAAACAAAGACATGGATGGATAGAGCACTACAAGATTAACAAAACATCCTTACTGATCATCCTCAAAAGAGGCACGGATCACTAGGAAACAACATGAACATATGGCCATAAGAGATAAACAGCTCAAGGACTTAGTGGAATTGCTAAGTCCCTGAAATCAGAATTACCAAGTGCCTCACTTTGCAAGCTTGTGCTAGTCACCACACACATCACAAAAATACATGGGTTGCACCTCTGGAAAGATGGCAAAACCCTTAACAAAACATATGTAGAGGTCATGGGCATATCATGCACACAATAATCATGGCAAAAATGATAAATATCTAAATGGAGCAGCAGATGTGACATATATCTCAAGTATCCCTCTTCTAACAGCATTTCGGGCATCAAGATGAACTCAAATGAAAATGATGCAATGGAATGAAATGATGTACTCTCTGAGATGAACATTTTGATATGCTATATACCAAAAATGGAGCTACGGATGCGGAGTTACGGCACGATGAACATTGCAAAAAAATAACCAGGACGGGCAAAAAGTCAACCTCCCCAGATCTGGATCTAGGGTTTGCACGCGGATCGAGGCCAACCGAGACCTCGCCGGAATTGGGGAAGATCGCCGGAACTGGTCGGGGAAGGAGGAGGAGGGGCCACTGGAGTGGCGGAGCTCGCCGGAGTGAGGCCAGGCTGCGGGTGGCGGGCACG
>NC_041382.1:466832821-466873766 GCF_002162155.2 Triticum dicoccoides | reverse complement strand
GCGGCACTCGGGCAGCGGGGACCCCAGGCGGCGGGGGCGGCGAACGGGCCTCGGGGGCCCGGTTTGGGCCTCCCGGGCCGGCGGCGGAGAGGAGACCGGTGGGACACGTGTCAACGCGTGGTTGGGTGCGGGGCGGCGGCAGACATTTTCCGGCCAGAATGGACACGTCTGGCGCGGCGCGAGGTGGATTTAGGGTTTTCGGGGGGGGAGGAGAAGGAGATTTTCGGGGATCTTTAAATAGGCATAGGGGGAGCTAGGAGAGTTCAAATGAGGTGCAGTTTTCGGCCACACGATCGTGATCAAACGATCTAGATGATGGAGAGGGTTTTGGTGGGTTTTGGGCCAAAATGAAGGGGTGTTGGGCTGCAACACACACGAGGCCTTTTCGGTCCCTCGGTTAACCGTTGGAGTATCAAACTAAGTCCAAATGATACGAAACTTGACAGGAGGTCTACCGGTAGTAAACCAAGGCTGCTTTGCAAGTCTCGGTCCAATCCGGAAATGTTTAAACCCCACACACGAAAGAAAGGTAGAAATGACCACCGGAGGAGAACGAAGCGCCGGAATGCAAAACGGACAACGGGGAAAATGCTAGAATGCATGAGACGAACACGTATGCAAATGCAATGCACATGATGACATGATATGAGATGCATGACAACGACAACAACACACGAAGACAAAAACCCGAACCCGAGAAAATAAAATTAACTTAATGCCGGAAACGTCAAGAGTTGGAGTGCAAATTGGGAAAGTTACATCCGGGGTGTTACAACACTCCACCACTACGAAAGGATCTCGTCCCGAGATCTAGGACTGAAAGAATGCCGGGTACTCAGAACAGAGGTGATCCTCGCGTTCCCGGGTAGCTTCACGGTCGGAATGGTGTGACCACTGGACTTTGAGAAATTTGATTGACTTGTTGCGAGTTTTGCATTCAGTCTCTTCAAGAATAGCAACTGGGTGCTCACGATAAGAGAGATCTTCTTGGAGCTCAATGTCCTTGAAGTTGACGGTGCGGTCAGGAGTCTTGAAGCACTTTCGAAGCTGAGAGACATGGAACACGTCATGAACATTTGCAAAGTTTGAAGGAAGCTCGAGTTGATAGGCGAGATCGCCTCTCTTGCTGATAATCTTGAAAGGTCCCACGTATCTGGGGGCAAGCTTCCCTTTGATACCGAAGCGAAGAGTACCTTTCATAGGAGAGACGCGGAGGTAAACATGATCTCCGATCTCAAAAGCCAAATCACAGTGCTTACTATCATAGTAGCTCTTCTGACGGGATCGGGCTGCTTTGAGGTTATCTCGAATGACTTTGCACATTTCCTCTGCCTCTGTGATTAAGTCATTACCCAAAAGCTGACGTTCACCGGTTTCGGACCAGTTGAGAGGGGTACGGCACTTCCTGCCATACAGAATTTCAAATGGGGCCTTGCTCGAACTTGCTTGAAAACTGTTGTTGTAGGAGAATTCAGCATAAGGAAGACAATCCTCCCACTTCATGCCGAAGGAGATCACACAAGCCCTGAGCATATCTTCAAGAATCTGGTTGACACGCTCGACTTGACCGCTAGTTTGAGGATGGAAAGCTGTGCTGAAGCGGATGTTGGTGCCCATGGCCTTCTGAAAAGAATCCCAAAACTTTGAGGTAAAGATGCTGCCACGGTCTGAAGAGATCACTTGTGGAATACCATGCAGAGAGAAAATCCGAGAGGTATAGAGTTCCGCCAACTGAGCTGGAGTGATCGACTCTTTGATAGGCAGAAAGTGAGCCACTTTAGTGAGTTTGTCGATGACAACGAATATAGCATCATTGCCACGCTTGGACTTTGGAAACCCAGTCACGAAGTCCATTTCAATGTGGTCAAACTTCCATTCTGGAATGGCAAGAGGTTGGAGGAGACCTGCTGGCCTTTGGTGTTCTGCCTTCACTCTTCTGCAAACATCACATTCATTCACGAATTGAGCAATCTCGCACATCATTCGAGTCCACCAATAAGCTTGCTTGAGGTCCTGATACATCTTCGTGCTCCCAAGGTGGATGGAGAGGAGAGAATTGTGAGCCTCGTTCATGATCACTTTACAGAGGTCACCTTTGGGTACAACAATACGATCCTCGAAGAAGAGAGTATCCTTGTCATCAAGGCGGTAGCACTTGTACTTGGGTTGACTCTTGGAAATCCCAATCTTCACCTTTTTCACCATAGATCAAGAAGTTGGGCTTGGTGAATCTGGTCTTCCAAGGTAGGAGATACTTGAAGGTTGGCGAGGAAACCTTGAGGAACAATTTGCAGATTAAGTTTGCGGAAAGCTTCACAAAGCTCGGGTTGATAAGGCTTGAGAATCAGACTGTTGCAATAAGCCTTCCTGCTCAATGCGTCAGCAATCACATTGGCCTTGCCTGGAGTATACTCGATACTCGGATTATACTCTTGAATCATTTTGACCCATCGATTTTGCCTAAGGTTGAGATTAGGCTGAGTGAAGATGTACTTGAAACTCTTGTGGTCAGTGAAAATGTCCACTTTTCTTCCCAATAAGAGATGTCTCCAAGTCAAAAGAGCATGCACAACTGCCGCCAACTCGAGATCATGAGTGGGGTAGTTCTTCTCATTAGGCTTCAACTGGCGAGAGGTATAAGCAACAACTTTCTTCTCTTGCATTAATACTGCGCCAAGACCTTGGAGAGAGGCATCACAAAAGACCTCGTACGGCTTGGATTCATCAGGCGGAGTCAGAACTGGAGAAGTGATCAATTTCTCTTTCAAAGTGTTGAAAGCAATGTCACACTCCGGAGACCAAACATACTTGACGTGCTTCTGGAGAAGATTAGAGAGAGGCTTCGCGATCTTAGAAAAGTTTTCAACGAATCTTCGACAATAGCTTGCGAGACCGAGGAAGCTACGGAGTTGCTTCACGTTCTGAGGAGGTACCCAATTCACAATTGCAGACACCTTCTCAGGATTCATGGCAATGCCCTTGGTAGAGATGATATGACCAAGATAAAGAACCTCATCGAGCCAAAATTCACACTTGGAGAACTTGGCGTAGAACTGGTGTTCCCTGAGCTTATCGAGTACCAGACGCAAGTGCTTGGCATGATCTTCCTTTTTCTTCGAGAAAACCAGAATGTCGTCGAGATAGACCAAAACAAAGTCATTGGTGTAGGCGTTGAAGATGAAGTTCATCATGCGAGAGAACATCGGAGGAGCGTTGACGAGGCCAAAAGACATGACAATGTATTCGCATGAACCATAGCTTGTCCTGAAAGCCGTCTTGGGAATATCTTGCTCACGGATTCGAATCTGATGATAACCCATACGGAGATCAAGCTTGGAGAATACTTGGGCACCTTTGAGTTGTTCGAACAGCTCATTGATGTTGGGAAGTGGGTATTTATTCTTGATGGTCTTCTTGTTCAATGGACGGTAATCAACACAAAGTCGGTCCGTTCCATCCTTCTTCTTCACAAAAAGAACACCATAACCCCACGAAGAAGAACTAGGCCGGATGAGACCCATTTTCTCTTGAATATCGAGTTGCTTCTTCAGCCCCTTCAACTCTTCAGGTCCGAGCTTGTAAGGACGTTTGCACACAGGTTCCGTGTCGGGCTCAAGATCAATAACGAATTCAACTAGCCGGTGCGGAGGCATTCCTGGAAGCTCTTCTGGAAAGACGTCTTGATATTCGGAAACGACTGGAATTTGCGAGATAGCATCGAGTTCACCCTTCTCATTGAGAGAAAACAGACGGATGGTATTATCACGAGCGGCAAAGACAATTACATCCTCAGACAAATGAGTCAATTGAATCTGCCTGGCTGCACAATCAAGCTGAGCCTTGTGCTTAGAAAGCCAATCCATTCCGAGAATAAGATCAATATCCGAGTTACCAAGAACCACCGGAGCAGAGAGAAACTTGTATTCGCCCAACATGATAGTAACATCTGGGGCAATAGCGCTAGCATTCATGAATTTACCCGGAGAAACAACAGATAACTGTCTAGGCAAATCTTGTAAAGGCAACTCATGCTTAGAAACAAATGGCCTCGAGATGAAACAATGCGATGCACCCGTGTCAAAAAGAACTTTTGCAGGAATATCGTTAACTGGAAGGTTACCCATGATGACATCTGATGAATCCTCTGCCTGAGCTGCGTTCATCAAGTTGACCTTGGCGGACTTGGGGTTATGCTTGACCACAGCTGTACTTGCCGATCTGACAGGAGGAGGAGGAGGAAGACGCCTCTGGTTGAAACACTTGTTGGCATAGTGACCCTTCTATTGGCACTTTTTGCACGTGACCTCTGAAAGCGGACGGTGATACGGAGCACTCGATCTTGGTGCTTGAGACGAAGTCTTGTTCTGAAAGCCAGGATTGGGTGGGTGGGAAGAACCACTGCCACCTTTGCTCTTCTGCTGATTCGTCTGATGGAACGGAGGAGGAGGAAGCCAATACTTCTGCATCTTGGCCACTTGAGTAGAGGAAGAAGGAGTAACATCTCTAACTCGCTTCTTGGAAGCATCACACCTCAACTGAGCAGCCTCTTGCTTCAATGCCATGTTATAGAACTCATCGTATCTTAAGGGCTCGAAAAGAATAAGAGCTAGCTAAATTTATTCTCTGAGACCACCCCTGAACTGATATATCATGCTCTTCTCATCAGGCACGTCCTGCTTGGCAAAGCGGGCGAGCTTCTGGAACAACTTGTTGTAGTCATAGACAGACAAAGAGCCTTGCTTCAGGTTGCGGAATTCCTCACGCTTGCTTTCAACCACACTCTGAGGAATATGATGAGCTCTGAAATCTCGACGGAATTCATCCCAAGTGATAACACGTCCACCTCTAGAATCCTTGTATTGCTGGAACCATTCTGCATCTTGATCTTTGAGTTGAAAGGAAGTGAACTTGACTAAATCCTTAGGCCTGACGTTACTGCACTCGAAATGCTTGCACAGATCCACAAGCCAATCATCAGCATCGGTTGCCTCAACACAATTGCTGAAAGTCTTTGGCCCGTTAGCAAGGAACTGGTTGAGTGTAGCATAGTGATTCTGATTGTTTCCTTGGTTCCCTTGGTTGCCTTGATTGCGCTCTTGAAGAATTTGCATGATCAACTGTGTGTTTGCATTGGTTGCGGCCATCACAGCTTGCCATGCCTCCGGAGGAGGTGGAGGTGGTGGCGGATCAGGATTCGGAGTCGTGCGCGTTGGAGGAGCCATCCTGAAGAGGTTGACATCCATTAGCACATTGATAGACACATATTGAAGCTGAATCCAACGGAAAGAAAATTGCAACATATAGTCTTCACATCTGAACAAAATGAACGAATGCATTCCTCTTGAAATGGTCACATATCCATAAATTGAGAAGCCACGTAGAATTAAGGTAGAGAAATAAATCAACAAGGTACGGATCAAGAACGAATAATCGGTAAGAAATCCCAATCTCAAACCAATATCCGTGGAAGAAGAACTAGAGCTACTCGAATTCCCACCTATGAAACTCCCGAACCTTTCCGGTTATGCAATCAGGTGTTGGGGATACAGGGGAAGCATAATATCTCACCCAAACTAGCAAATCCTACATCCAGCTGTATATCCATCCTTCAACACATAACCAAGAAACCTTCGGAAACCATCTACCTCAACCTTCGAAAAGCATCCGTTATACAAGTTATGGCGATACTCCCAAACTCCCGCCCCAGTACTAGGTGGCGTCGAGGTTATCTCACCAACGAACTGCACAAAAGAGATTTTCGATGTCGGCGTACTAAACTCAGGTGTTCCAGAACTACAACGATAAAATTATGACAACAACACCTCAGAGCTCAACTCGCCGGGACACTTCCACAAAACCCCTGACAGGAGGCACCAAGACAATGTTCTCGTCATAAAACCATCGGAACGATTCCATGATACCCGCGTGATCCTAAATTTTTTTTGTGAAATTTGAGAAGAGAAGAGTCAAAACTCTACGTCAGGATGCCTTACCAGAGCGATGAGGAGACTGGGAAGTAAAAAGAATTCCTAAACTCTCTGATATATAATTCCTAAATGACTCAAAACATTTTTCTAGACACAACTCGGCCGCTAAAAACGATCAAGCAATGGGGCTCCTAAGGTCGGGGAAGGCTCTGATTACCAACTTGTAACACCCTCGATGCGACTATATCTCCCACGTGTCGAGGCACGACTTAGAGGCATAATCGCATTGAAGGCATATGTCGCAAGTTAGGCAATCTTCACAACATCCCATGTAATATAAATAATAAAAGGGAAGATAACATAGTTGGCTTACACTCGCCACATCTATCAAGTACATAAATAACAATACATCATCCAAACACTCATGGCCCGACTACGGCGCCAAAATAAAAGAGAACCCAACATGCGACACGATCCCGATCACCCCCAACTGGGCACCACTACTGATCATCAGGAAAGGAAACATAGTAACGTTGAGAGTCTTCGTCGAACTCCCACTTGAGCTCAAACGCGTCTCCTGGAGCGGAATCATCAGGCCCTGCATCTGGTGTAATAGTAATCTGTGAGTCACAGGGACTCAGCAATCTTGCACCCTCGCGATCAAGACTATTTAAGCTTATAGGTAAGGCAAGGTAAATATGTGGAGCTGCAGCAAGCGACTAGCAAATATGGTGGCTATCCTGTTCGCAAAAGAGAGCGAGAAGAGGAGGCAAAGCACGAGCGAGAAACTAGAGAACAACCTACGCAAACATTACTCCAGCACCATGTCCGCTTCCCGGACTCCGCCGAGAAGAGGCCATCACGGTAACACACTCAGTTGATTCATTTTAGTTAAGTTAAGGTTCAAGTTATCTACAACCGGACATTAACAAATTCCCATCTGCCCATAACCGCGGGCATGGCTTTCGAAAGTTCAAATCCCTGCAGGGGAGTCCCAACTTAGCCCATGACAAGCTCTCACGGTCAACGAAGGAATAGTCCTCCTCCCAAGACATTCCGATCAGACTCGGTATCTTGGTTCTTCAAGACACTTCGACAGGTTAAAACAAAACCAGCAACACCGCCCGAATGTGCCGACAAATCCTGATAGGATCTGCACATATCTCGTTCTCAGGGCACACTCAAATGAGCCAGACGTCGGGTAGGCCAGCCCAGAGTTACCCCTGGTAGCCTCGGACATCGCTCGGTGGGACCAACACTCAGAGGAGCACTGGCCCGGGGGGGCTAAAATAAGATGACCCTCGGGCTCCGGAAACCCAAGGGAAAAGAGGCTAGGTGACAAATGGTAAAACCAAGGTTGGGCATTGTTGGAAAAGCTTTAATCAAGGCGAACTATCAAGGGGTTCCCATTATAACCCAACCGCGTAAGGAACGCAAAATCCGGGAAAATAACACCGATATGTCGGAAACTAGGGCGGCAAGAGTGGAACAAAACACTAGGTCAGAGGCCGAGCCTTCCACCCTTTACCAAGTATATATATGCATTAAGATATCATGGCAATATAATGATATCCCAACAAGTAAAATAATGTTCCGACAAGGAACGGTCTCCAATCTTCACCTGCAACTAGCAACGCTATAAGAGGGGCTGAGCAAAGCAGTAACATAGCCAATCAACGGTTTGCTAGGACATGGTGGGTTAGAGGTTTGACATGGCAATTTGGGAGGCTTGAAAGCAAGTGGTAGGCATCATAGCATTGGCATAGCAAAAGAGCGAGCAATCTAGCATAGCAAAGATAGTCTTGGACATGGTGGGTTAGAGATTTCGAGGGTATGATCATCTTGCCTGCAAAGTTGTCAGAGTTGACTGGATCGTCGAAAGCAAACTCAACAGGCTCCTCATTAGCGAACTCGTCTCCCGGCTCTATCCAAACAAGACAAACAAGCAACAAGGACACAATCAACCACATGCAAGGATCAAACAACATGATGCAAAGATGGTATGCTATGCGAGATGCGACGCGGGATGCATATGCAAGATTTGACAAGGAATGCATGAACCTGGCCTCAACTTGGGAATCCAAGTGTGCCACTGGAAAGATGAGATGAAATTGCTTGAAAACGATATAAAGAACGCCGGAAATGGAGTTACGGTTTGGAAAAGGCAAGTGATTCAAATATGGCACCGGTCTGCGATTTACAGCAAGTAGCCATCTAAATGCAACGAGATGAACATGCTACAGCACCCAAACATGACAAAAAATACATGGCAGGGATGAAATCATGATGCTTAACAAAAGTCTAGCACTGAGCTACGGCCAATTCATCCAATAACAGGTTCAAACAGGCATGGCAAAAATACATATGGCAACAGATTTCAGACTTAGTGAAATTAACACTTGTCTGGAATTTCAGATCAGGTAGCACACTTCGGAGCAACACAACTATATGCTACAGGGCCTGAACATGGCAAAGTAAAGCATGGCATGGAGCTACTCAAAGAGCTTAACAAAAATCCCTTAGTGACCTTGAGCCAAAAGGGATCATAAAATACAATTGCAAGCATGTGAACATAGCAAAAACATAATCAGTTTTCAGACTTAGTGAAAACTGGCACATGCTGAAACATAACTCAAGTAGGCATGTTTACGAGCTCGATGCACTCAATACGGAGCAACTCATGATAAGCTAAGCATACACCCATCAAGAATACACAAAATGCAAGCTATACATGGCAAGAACAATAGCATAGCATGCACGGATCAACTACAACATCAACGACAAAATTGCAAACAAGTTGACAATCTGCCCAGATTCGCAAAGTAGCAAAAGTAGAGCTCGATTGACTCAAGCTAGGGTGCTCCATTATTTCAAACAAAGACATGGATGTATAGAGCACTACAAGATTAACAAAACATCCTTACTGATCATCCTCAAAAGAGGCACGGATCACTAGGAAACAATATGAACATATGGCCATAAGAAATAAATAGCTCAAGGACTTAGTGGAATTGCTAAGTCCCTGAAATCAGAATTACCAAGTGCCTCACTTTGCAAGCTTGTGCTAGTAACCACACACATCACAAAAATACATGGGTTGCACCTCTGGTAAGATGGCAAAACCCTTAACAAAACATATGTAGAGGTCATGGGCACATCATGCACACAATAATCATGGCAAAAATGACAAATATCTAAATGGAGCAGCAGATCTGACATATATCTCAAGTAGCCCTCTTCTAACAGAATTTCGGGCATCAAGATGAACTCAAATGAAAATGATGCAATGGAATGAAATGATGTACTCTCTGAGGTGAACATTTTGATATGCTATATGCCAAAAACGGAGCTATGGATGCGGAGTTACGGCACGATGAACATTGCAAGAAAAATAACCAGGACGGGCAAAAAGTCCACCTCCCCAGATCTGGATCTAGGGTTTGCACACGGATCGAGGGCGACCGAGACCTCGCCAGAATTGGAGAAGATCGCCGGAATTGGTCGAGGAAGGAGGAGGAGGGGCCGCCAGAGTGGCGGAGCTTGCCGGAGTGAGGCCGGGCTGTGGGCGGCTGGCACGGATGTCGGCGCCGGCGAGGAACCCGTGCGGCGGCGCGGCGGCCGGTGATGGCGCACGGGGCGGCTGGTGGTGGCACCGGCGGGCGGAGGCCGCGGCCAGCAGGCGCGGTGGGGGCGCTCGGGCAGTGGGAACCCAGGCGGCGCGGGGCGGCGAACGGGCCTCGGGGGCCCGATTTGGGCCTCCCAGGCCGGCGGTGGAGAGGAGACCGGCGGGACACGTGTCAACACGTGGTTGGGTGAGGGGCGGCGACGGACATTGTCCGGCCGGAACGGACACGTCCGGCGCGGCGCGAGGTGGATTTAGTGTTTTCGGGGGGGAAGGAGAAAGAGATTTTCGGGGGATCTTTAAATAGGCATAGGGGGAGCTAGGAGAGTCCAAATGAGGTGCGGTTTTCGGCCACGCGATCGTGATCGAACGATCAAGATGATGGAGAGGTTTTTGGTGGGTTTTGGGCCAAAATGGAGGGGTGTTGGTCTGCAACACAAACGAGGCCTTTTCGGTCCCTCGGTTAACCGTTGGAGTATCAAACTAAGTCCAAATGATACGAAACTTGACAGGCGGTCTACCGGTAGTAAACCAAGGCCGCTTTGCAAGTCTCGGTCCAATTCGGAAATGTTTAAACCCCACACACAAAAGAAAGGTAGAAATGACCACGGGAGGAGAACGAAGCGTCGGAAAGCAAAATGGACAACGGGGAAAATGCTAGAATGCATGAGACGAACACGTATGCAAATGCAATGCACATGATGACATGATATTAGATGCATGACAACGACAATAACACACGGAGACAAAAACCCGAACCTGAGAAAATAAAATAACTTAATGCCAGAAACGGCAAGAGTTGGAGTACAAATTGGGAAAGTTACATCCGAGGTGTTACACCATGCTACAACCATCTCTTCTCCCTCCTGTTTTCTCAGCCATCGCGCGGTGGGCGGGGTGGGGGTTTGCCGATAGTCGGTTTGCTCAACTGTGGTCCCACTTGTAAGTGAAAATGCAACACCGCACGCATTCCCGCTTGAGCGGCATGCCGGACCAACCGTGTGGGGGTGCGACACGAACACGACAGGCTTTTCCTTTTGAACTCGTAACTTGTAAAATTTGGTTCTGCTCCATGGCACGACCGATAGATAGAAAATAATGATTTTTCCTAGAGTAATGAGAAGTTTGGTTCTGGCACCGTTCATGCATGGAGTATGTACGAAAATTATGATGTTGATGCGAAAGGTAAGATAATTATTGTAGTATCATATACTACTACATGGATTTGACGGAAAGAGAAAAATACATACGGATCCATCGACGACATCCTCACGCCCTAGTGCGCCGGGTCACCAACCGACGTGTGAGGAGCAGCGGTGTTGGCGGCGAGCTCAACATGCTTGTGAACAGTGTCGTCCAAGGTTGCCCTGAGGTCCAAGAAGGCCAGTGTCCTATCGTCCTCCTCTTGCATTTAGTAGTCCTTGTGGACGATTTGCGCGTAGACATGGGTGATTATGTCGATGGTGTCTTGCTGCGCCAAGCGCTGCACGGCGAGCGCGACCTTGAGGTGGACATTTTCCGGCGTGACGGCGGGTAGTCGCAGGGCCACCAGTGCGTCGAAGAGGTTGTCACCATAGTGGCCATTGAGGGTGGCGGGCATCCAGAGCCTGGGCACGTCGGCTGGAGGCTTACGTCAAAGTCGTCCGCAAGCTCCTAGACGACGGTGAACTTGTCGAGGAAACCGACAAGGACCTCGTCGAACAAGGAGACGAAGTTATCGTCCAAGCGGCCCCTCGCCCCTGGCGGCCTCAAGCAATACTACCTGGAGACGTTCCTCGTTGCCGGGCCGCAAGCCGGCATTGTGGACCATCTGGCACATCCGGCTGATGCTCACGCTCATCGCCTCGATGGGTCTAGCTTAGCTTCTAGTCAACTGATCTTGCGATTCGAGTGATCACTCTTGCCCTTGGTTAGCGTGCGTAGGTGCGTAGGATTTCGTACTACTCCTCGGCCCTCTACTGTACCTGCCTTTGGTTGTATGATAGGTGGGCCAGCCACCCCCTGGGCCCACGTGTCATTCACCCAAAGGCAGTTGCCGTAAGTCAATGAAGCTGTGTCCCCCTCCGTGTCGGTGCAGTATAGTCATCTCACCGGACCTCTAGTTGGGGCCAAACGAGAGAAGTTTGATGTTTAATGGTTTATTGGTCCCCTTTGCATTTTGCGCCAAGTTTTGACCTTTGATTTAACTAATAAAATCTTAATGCATGTAAACAAAAATGTTGTGTAAGTCACCTTACAAAAACAAAATAATCCAAAAATACTTAGGCACGGTGCATTAACTCCCTCCTTGTTTCTTATTTCATGACATATCAACCAATGAGAGATGTGGGCCGTGCATGCTTTCAATGACTTGAGACTACCAAACATAACATGCAGTGTTTAGTTCATTGCATGTAATCCTATTAGTACACTAGTTAGCAAAAAAACATTAAGTTCTCTCACCGATAGGAATACAACACCATGTATTTATTTACAGAGGGAGTAGTACATTTTTTGTGACATGCATTACTAGATATTGCTAGTCAAATACTAAAATCCAGATGGACGTGGTAGTACTCCTAAATCTAGATGGTGGTGCCACTAGTACTAGTAGTAGTACTACCAATGTAGTAGTAGGAGTACTAGCACTGTACTACCCATTGGTCAAATTATTACGTGCTGCTCCTCACAATGAAGTGATAAGACCCTGCGCCGGAGATGACACCTGAGTATAGGCACCGTGTTCGGCATACCATAGTCAGCCTCACCGTCTGCAGTCACTATCATCATGGGTGTTGAGCTAGCCTGCTTACAACTATCCCTGTTCGACATAATTTCCCGTGCGTAGATGCCCATGCATTGCACGGAAGACCAAGATTGGGGGTGGACGGCTCCGGCAGCGGCCATCGTGCCAGATTTTTCCACGGCCTTCTAGATTTGGTGGGGAGGAGATAAGGCTGATTGTGAGATACAAGGAGTTGTTTGTAAATAGGGAACAAGTGCGGGCATCTTTTTGCAAAAATGGAGAAGCTTGATTTGTATGCGTCAAATCTAGATCCGACGGCTATTGGTGAAAGATGGGAGGCACAACATCATCACCAACTCAGGACCTGTTTGATTTGCAGGATTTTGAAAACGCGGGAATAGGACACGGCAATATTACAAGTTTCAAACTGATATTACAAATGTTAGGAGTAATGCTGCACCTACGAAGAGGGAATTACTAGGAAGTTTACGTAGGAACTTTCGTTACTTTAGGTGGATGCAGCAATATCGTACAAACTAAAATCCACCGCCCTGACAAGTCACTAATGGGAAATAAGTTTTCGAGTCTCTGGCCACTTGATGTTTCAAAAACAAATTCAGCTTCTGTGGAGACTTTGTCATTTAGGCTTAGACGCTTGCGGTGATCAGCACGCCATTCATTGTTGCGCCAGAGAACGCCAAACCTCATTACCTTGAGCACACTTGCCTCCAGAACACAGAACCTGGCCAATTTAATCTCAGATGTGCTGCCTCGGTAGTCGATCAAATCAATTTCTGTAAGATGGAGATCAAGGCATTCGATGAGATTGTTATAGTGCATCACATTTTTCACTTTCAGGTCTTTTTTTATCTGCAAAAGAAGAGCACATATTAGAGCAGCTGGCTGCATAAGATTGTCGTGTCATCAAGAGGTACCAATATCATTCGCTCATACGATAGGGTTGGCGGGCTAGTGATATTCTCTCTCTCTCTCTCTCTCTCTCTCTCTCTCTTTCTGTTTCCTCACATTTAACTAGGAGCACGTGAAGAGCTTGGGCATTTGTTGCCTTCCACTATGTGGCCGATGCCATATCTCGCAAAAGTATGCCACATAATACGCATCGATGTCAAATCAAAAGAGTTTGGCACTGCTCTCGCGATCTGAGAGAGTTGGCACCGCTGTGCACACAGACCCACATGTATAAACAAATCAATCAAACCAACTACACCAGCCTCTCACTCTCCCAAACAAGTGTTTTTTATTGCCTCAGTCCTCTCTCTCTCCCACACAATGTTT
Organism: Triticum dicoccoides; assembly: GCF_002162155.2. NCBI lineage: Eukaryota > Viridiplantae > Streptophyta > Magnoliopsida > Poales > Poaceae > Triticum > Triticum dicoccoides. The sequence goes on along the minus strand of NC_041382.1, from coordinate 466,860,196 downwards.
TTTCATTGCATGAGTTAATTTGGCACCGGAGCAAAGTAGGTGATCTAGATTGGGGCACCAGGTGAGCAATGGAGGGGCATCGATGCCAAATGCATCACAAGTGAATTTGGCACATGTTTTAGCCTACATAGCCCACTTTTGTACTCCCTCCGTCCCAAAATTCTTGTCTTAAATTTGTCTAAATACAGATGTATCTAGTTACATTTTAGTGTTAGATACATCCGTATCTAAACAAATGTAAGACAAGAATTTTGGGGCGGAGGGAATACTACCTCGTATTTAGTATAAAATTTTGACCATAGATTTACCTAAGAAAATGCCAATGCATGTCACTAAAAATTACACCATTTGAAATTATGTTCAAATACGAATCCAATGATATAGTTCTTAGTGACATGTATTAACATTTTGTCAGTTAAATCTATGGTCAAATTTTGATACTACAAAATTGGAAGAGTAAACCAGGACAGAGGTAGTACTTGCCCTTAGGGTAACCATAGAGTTACTGGAGTAGTCTAAGTTACTTTCCACTATGACTAGCCTTGGCTACTATAGTAGTACAACATAAAAACGATGCAGGTGATCACGTGAGAAAAAATACTGAAAACATTTCTTTCGGTGCAGTGCATAGATGCAGTTTTGAACACTACACTTGTCATCATAATTTGGGAAAATTATGAAAAAATTCAGCTACGTTGTGATTACCGTTTACTTATAGGAAAGAAGTTTCACCTCGATGAGAACTTCTCTGTAACACCCGGATGTAATTTACCTTATATGTATCCCAACTCTTGCCATTTCCGGCACTAAGTTCTTTCATTCTATCGTTGTCGGGTTTTTGTCTCCGTGTGTTGTTGTCTTTGTCATGCATGTCATATCATGTCATCATGTGCATTGCATTCGCATACGTGTTTGTCTCATGCATCCGAGCATTTTCCCCGTTGTCCGTTTTGCATTCTGGCGCTCCTATGCCCTCCAATGGTCCTTTCTACCTCTTTTCGTGTGTGGGGGTTAAACATTTCTGTATTGGAACGAGACTTGCCATGCGGCCTTGGTTTACTACCGGTAGACCGCATGTCAAGTTTCGTGCCATTTGGACTTCGTTTGATACTCCAACGGTTAACCGAGGGACCAAAAAGGCCTCGTGTGTGTCGCAGCCCAACACCTCTCCAAACTGGCCCAAAACCCACCTAAACACTCTACATCATCTAGAGCGTTCGATCATGATCGCGTGGCCGAAAACCGCACCTCATTTGGAGCATCCTAGCTCCTCCTACCTATAAAAAGGTCCCTCCATCTAAATTTCTGGATCAAATCACCCCCTAACCCTAGCCCCGCTCCTCTCCACGCGGGCGGACACGTCCGCCGCCCGCCGGACATTCCCACCGCCGCCACTCCCGTCACACCACATGGCGCGCGGGAGCCCCACATCGCCGCCGCCGCCCGAGGCCCGCCAGGCCCGCGGGAAGCCCCCGCGGCCCGGTCTGCCCGCCGCCACCTGGGTCGTCCTCCTCCCCGCGTCCGACGTCCGCCGCCCGCTGTCATCGCCGCTCCGTCGCCCGCCGCCATCGCCGCTTCGCCGGTCACCGCCGGAGCCCGCCCGCGTCAAGCCTCGCCTCGGCGCGCCCCTCACCGCCGGCAACCGCGCCCGGCGCCGGCCACCGCGGCCCTCCTCGCCTCCTCCACCGCGGCCTCCGGCCTCCCTCACTACTCCGACCGCCACGTTCTTCGTCGCCGATGAACCTCGTTATCCGTGCAGCTACAGTACCCGCGTCAGATCCAGATCTGGATCGGGAGGTTGACTTTTTCGTCCCCAAATCCTAGCATTTTTGCTATCTTCGACATGCCATAACTCTGCATCCGTAGCTCTGATTCATGCGTGTAGCATATCAAAATGTTCGCCTCGACGAGTACATCATTTCATATCATTGCATCATTTTCATTTGAGCTCATCTTGATGCCCGAAATGCTGTTGGAAGAGGGCTATATGAGGAATATGTCAGATCTATTTCAGCAAATGGCATTTTGTCATTTTTGCCATGATTAATGTGTGCATGCTATGATCCTGAGCTCTACATGTGTTTTGTTATATGCCATGCCATCTTTACAGGGGTGTATGTTATGTATTTTTGTGATCTTTGTGGTGACTATCACAAGCTTGCAAAGTAGCGTAATCGGTAATGCTGATTTCAGGGACTTAGAATTTCACTAAGTCCTTGTCCTATTTTTGCTTTTATGCCATATGTTCATGTTGTTTCCTAGTGATTCGTGCCTCTTTTGAGGATGATCAGTAAGGATGTTTTGTTAATATTGTGGTGCCCTATCTATCCATGTCTTTGTTTGCATTTATGGAGCACCATAGCTTGAGTCAATCGAGCTCTACTTTTCCTATAAAATGATCCTGGCAGATTGTTGACATGTTTAGCGATTTTGACGAGGATTTTGCTGTTCATCCGTGCATGCTATGTTGTTGTTCTTCCGATGTCTAGCTTCTATGCTATGTCTTCTTGATGGGGGTATGCTTAGTTTGTCATGACATGCTCTGTAGTGAGTCCATCGAGCTCGTAAACATGCCTACTAGTTAACTGTTTTGCATGCCCCAGTTTTTCACTAAGTCTGAATCTGTTTATGTTTTTGCCATGTTCACATGCTTGCAATTATATTTTATGATCCCTTTTGTCTCAAGGCCACTAAGGGACTTTTGTTAAGTGCTTTGAGTAGCTTAATGCCATGCCTTGATTTTCCATGTTAAGATCCTGTAGCTTGTAGTTTTCATGCTCTAAATTGTGCTTCTTGATGATAAATTCCAGACTTGTGTTAATTTCACTAAGTCAGAAACCTGTTATCATTTGCACTTTTGCCATGCTTGTTTGAACCTGTTAATGGATGAATTAGCCATAGCTCAGTGTTCATCTTTTATCAAGCATCATGAGTGGATCCCTGCCATGTATTTTGTTGTCATGTTTGAGTGTGTAACATATTTACCTTGATGCATTTAGTTGGTCACTTGCTGATTATCGCAGACCGGTGCCATATTTGTTTTGCTTGCCATTTCCAAACCGTGTATCTGATTCCGGTGATCTTTATATCGATTTCAACCAAAATCACCTCACCTTTACAGTGGCACTCTTGGATTTCCAAGTTGAGGCCAGGTTCAATCATTCCTTGTCAAATCATGCATATGCATCCTATACCGCATCCCGCATATCATACCATGTTTGCATCATGTTGTTTGAGCATTGGACGTGGTTGATTGTGTTCCGTTTGCTTGTTGTTCTTGTTTGGGTAGAGCCGAGAGACGAGTTCGTGAACGAGGAGCCCGTTGAGTTTGCTTATGAGGATCAAGTCAACTTTGAGAACTTTTTAGGCAAGATGACCATACCCTCGAAATCACTTCTACCTTTGCTTGCTAGATGCTCGCTCTTTTGCTATGCCTATGCTAGGATACCTACCACTTTCTTACCATGCCTCCCATATTGCCATGTCAAACCTCTAATCCACCATGTCCTAGCAAACTGTTGTTTGGTTATGTTACCGCTTTGCTTAGCCCCTCTTATAGCGTTGCTAGTTGCCGGTGAAGGTTGGAGATCGTTCCTTGTTGGAACATTGTTTATTGTTGGGATAACACCATATTATCTTGTTTATCTTAATGCATCTATATACTTGGTAAAGGGTGGAAGGCTCGGCCTTTTGCCTAGTATTTTGTTCCACTCTTGCCGCCCTAGTTTTCGTCATATCGGTGTTATGTTCTCAGATTTTGTGTTCCTTACACGGTTGGGTTATAATGGGAACCCCTTGACAGTTTCCCTTGAATAAAACTCCTCCAGCAATGCCCAACCTTGGTTTTACCATTTGCCACCTAGCCTCTTTTTCCCTTGGGTTTCCGGAGCCCGAGGGTCATCTTTATTAAACCCCCCAGGCCAGTGCTCCTCTGAGTGTAGGTCCAAAACAGAGCCACTTGCAGCGCCACCTCGGGGAAACTTGAGGGTTGGTTTTAGCTGTACGTCGTGTTCATCTGAGTGTGCCCTGAGAATGAGATATGTGCAGCTCCTATCGGGATTTGTCGGCACATTCGGGCGGTGTTGCTGGACTTGTTTTACCATTGTCGAGGATGTCTTGTAACCGGGATGCCGAGTATGATCGGATTGTGTTGGGAGAAGGAATATCCTTCGTTGACTGTGAGAGCTTGTGATGGGCTAAGTTGGGACTCCCCTGCAGGGATTTTAACTTTCGAAAGCCGTGCCCGCGGTTATGGGCAGATGGGAATTTGTTAATGTCCGGTTGTAGATAACCTGAAACTTAACTTAATTAAAATGAATCAACCGTGTGTGTAACCGTGATGGTCTCTTCTTGGCAGAGTCCGGGAAGTGAACACGGTGTTGGAGTAATGCTTGACGTAGGTTGTTCTAGGATCACTTCTTGATCATAGTTGTTCGACCGTGCTTTTGCCTTCTCTTCTCGCTCTCTTTTGCGAATAGGTTAGCCGCCATACATGCTAGTCGCTTGCTGCAGCTCCACATCATACCTTGTCTTACCTATAAGCTTAAATAGTCTTGATCGCGAGGGTGCGAGATTGCTGAGTCCCCATGACTCACAGATTACTTCTAAACCAGATGCAGCGACCGATGATACCGCTCTAGACGATGCGCTTGAGCTCAAGTGGGAGTTCGACGAAGACTCTCGCCGTTTCTATGTGTTTTCCCAGATGATCAGTAGTGGTGCCCAGTTTGGGCGATCGGGGACCGTGTCGCATGTGGGGGTTGATCATTATGTTGGTACCGTAGTCGGACCATGACTGTATTGGATGATTGTAATGTTATTCATGTATTTGTGTGACGTGGCGAGTGTAAGCCAAGTATGTATCCTTTTCCCCTTTTATTTATTTACATGGGTTGTTGTGAAGATTACCTTACTTGCGACATTGCTTTCAATGCAGTTATGCCTCTAATTCGTGCTTTGACACGTAGGAGATATAGCCGCATCGAGGGCGTTACAAGTTGGTAATCAGAGCCTTCCCCGACCTTAGGAGCCCCCTGCTTGATCGAATCGTTGGCATTGTTGAGTCTAGAAAAAATGTTTTGAGTCATTTAGGATTATATATATCGGAGAGTTGGGAATTCTTTTTACTCCCCAGTCCCTTCATCGTTCTGGTGAGGCATCCTGACATAGAGTTTTGACTCTTCTCTTCTCAAATTTCACTAATTTTTTTTAGGATCACGCTGGTATCTTGGAATCGTTCCGATGGTTTTGTGACGAGAACATTGTTTTGGTGCCTCCTGTCATTTAGGGGTTGTGGCAGTGTCCCGGGGAGTTGAGCTCTGAGGTGTTGTCATCACAATTTTATCATTGAGATTCTGGAATACCTGAGTTTCGCCGACATCGAAAATCTCTTTTATGCAGTTGTTGGTGAGATAACCTCGACGCCACCCAGTACTGGGGCGGGAGTTCGGGAGTATTGCCATAACTTGTATAGCGGATGCTTTTCGAAGGTTGAGGTAAATGATTTCCGAAGGTTTCTCGGTTATGTGTTGAAGGATGGATACATCTGGATGTAGGATTTGCTAGATTTGGGTGAGATATTGTGCTTCCCCTATATCCCCAACACCTGATTGCATAACCGGAAAGGTTCGGGAGTTTCATAGGTGGGAATTCTTGTAGCTCTAGTTATTCTTCCGCGGATATTTGGTTTGGGATTGGGTAATCCTCACCAAGTATTCGTTCTTGTCCGTACCTTGTTGGTTTTATTCTTCTACCTCAATTCTAAGTGTCTTCTCAATTTATGGAAATGTGACCATTTCAATTGGAATGCATTCGTCCATTTTGTTCGGATGTGAAGACTATATGTTGCAATTTCAACCCATTTGATTCAGCTTAAATATTTGTCTGTCAAGATGCTAATGGATGGCACCCTCTTCAGGATGGCTCCTCCAACGCGCATGACTCCGAATCCTGATCCGCCACCACCATCTCCACTTCCAGAGGCATGGCAAGCTGTGATGTCCTCTACCAATGCAAACACGCAGCTGATCATGCAACTTCTTCAAGAGCGCAACCAAGGGAACCAGGGCCATGGCAACAATCAGAATCAGTTTGCTACACTCAACCAGTTCCTTGCCACCCGGGTCGTCCTCCTCCCCGCGTCCGACATCCACCGCCCGCCGTCATCGCCGCTCCGCCGCCCGCCGCCATCGCTGCTTCGCCGGCCACCGCCGGAGCCTGCCCGCGGCAAGCCTTGCCTCGGCGCGCCCCTCGCCGCCGGCAACCGCGCCCGGCGCCGGCCACCGTGGCCCTCCTCGCCTCCTCCACCGCGGCATCCGGCCTCCCTCACTACTCCGGCCGCCGCGTTCTTCGTCTCCGACGAACCTCGTTATCCGTGAAGCTACAGTACCCGCGTCAGATCCAGATCTAGATCGGGAGGTTGACTCTTTCGTCCCCAAACCCTAGCATTTTTGCTATCTTCGACATGCCATAACTCTGCATCCGTAGCTCCGATTCATGCGTGTAGCATATCAAAATGTTTGTCTCGACGAGTACATCATTTCATATCATTGCATCATTTTCATTTGAGCTCATCATGATGCCCGAAATGCTGTTGGAAGAGGGCTATATGAGGAATATGTCAGATCTGTTTTAGCAAATGGCATTTTGTCATTTTTGCCATGATTAATGTGTGCATGCTATGATCCTGAGCTCTACATGTGTTTTGTTATATGCCATGCCATGTTTACAGGGGTGTATGCCATGTATTTTTGTGATCTTTGTGGTGACTAGCACAAGCTTGCAAAGTAGCATAATCGGTAATGCTGATTTTAGGGACTTAGAATTTCACTAAGTCCTTGTCGTGTTTTGCTTTTATGCCATATGTCCATGTTGTTTCCTAGTGATCCATGCCTCTTTTGAGGATGATCAGTAAGGATAGTTTGTTAATATTGTGGTGCCCTATCCATCCATGTATTTGTTTATATTTATGGAGCAACCTAGCTTGAGTCAATTGAGCTCTACTTTTGCTATAAACTGATCTTGGCAGATTGTTGACATGTTTAGCGATTTTGCCGAGGATGTTGTTGTTGATCCGTGCATGCTATGTTGTTGTTCTTCCCATGTCTAGATTCTATGCTATGTCTTATTGATGGGTGTATGCTTAGTTTGTCATGCCATGCTCTGTAGTGAGTCAATCGAGCTCGTAAACATGCCTACTAGTTAACTGTTTTGCATGCCCCAGTTTTTCACTAAGTCTGAATCTGTTTATGTTTTTGCCATGTTCACATGCTTGCAATTATATTTTATGATCCCTTTTGTCTCAAGGCCACTAAGGGACTTTTGTTAAGTGCTTTGAGTATCTTCATGCCATGCCTTGATTTGCCATGTTAAGATGCTTTAGCTTGTAGTTTTCATGCTCTAAAGTGTGCTTCCTGATGATAAATTCCAGACTTGTGTTAATTTCACTAAGTCAGAAACCTGTTATCGTTTGCACTTTTGCCATGCTTGTTCGAACCTGTTAATGGATCAATTAGCCGTAGCTCAGTGTTCATCTTTTGTCAAGCATCATGAGTGGATCCCTGCCATGTATTTTGTTGTCATGTTTGAGTGCTGTAACATATTTACCTTGATGCATTTAGTTGGTCACTTGCTGATTATCGCAGACTGGTGCCATATTTTTTTTGCTTGCCATTTCCAAACCGTGCATCCGATTCCGGTGATCTTTATATCGATTTCAACCAAAATCACCTCACCTTTCTAGTGGCACTCTTGGATTTCCAAGTTGAGGCAAGGTTCATTCATTCCTTGTCAAATCATGCATATGCATCCCATCCCGCATCCCGCATATCATACCATGTTTGCATCATGTTGTTTGAGCATTGCACGTGGTTGATTGTGTTCTGTTTGCTTGTTGTTCTTGTTTGGGTAGAGCCGGGAGACGAGTTCGTGAAAGAGGAGCCTGTTGAGTTCACTTACGAGGATCAAGTCAACTCTGAGAACTTTGCAGGCAAGATGACCATACCCTCGAAATCACTTCTATCTTTGCTTGCTAGATGCTCGCTCTTTTGCTATGCCTATGCTACGATACCTAACACTTGCTTACCATGCCTCCCATATTGCCATGTCAGACCTCTAACCCACCATGTCCTAGCAAACCGTTGTTTGGCTATGTTACCACTTTGCTCATCCCCTCTTATAGCGTTGCTAGTTGCAGGTGAAGATTGGAGATCGTTCCTTGTTGGAACATTGTTTATTGTTGGGATAACACCATATTATCTTGTTTATCTTAATGCATATATATACTTGATAAAGGGTGGAAGGCTCGGCCTTTTTCCTAGTGTTTTCTTCCACTCTTGCCGCCCTAGTTTCTGTCATATCGGTGTTATGTTCCCGGATTTTGCGTTCCTTACACGGTTGGGTTATAATAGGAACCCCTTGACAGTTCGCGTTGAATAAAACTCCTCCAGCAATGCCCAACCTTGGTTTTACCATTTTCCACCTAGCCTCTTTATCCCTTGGGTTTCCGGATCCCGAGGGTCATCTTTATTAAACCCCCCGGGCCAGTGCTCCTCCGAGTGTTGGTCCAAAACAGAGGCACTTGCAGCGCCACCTCGGGAAAACTTGAGGATTGGTTTTAGTTGTACGTAGTGTTCATCTGAGTGTGCCCTAAGAACGAGATATGTGCAGCTCCTATCGGGATTTGTCGGCACATTCGGGCGGTGTTGCTGGACTTGTTTTACCATTGTCGAGGATGTCTTGTAACCGGGATGCCGAGTCTGATCGGATTGTCTTGGGAGAAGGAATATCCTTTGTTGACCGTGAGAGCTTGTGATGGGCTAAGTTGGGACTCCCCTGCAGGGATTTGAACTTTCGAAAGCCGTGCCCGCGGTTATGGGAAGATAGGAATTTGTTAATGTCCGGTTATAGATAACCTGAAACTTAACTTAATTAAAATGAATCAACCGCGTGTGTAACCGTGATGGTCTCTTCTTGGCGGAGTCCGGGAAGTGAACACGGTGTTGGAGTAATGCTTGACGTAGGTTGTTCTAGGATCACTTCTTGATCATAGTTGTTCGACCGTGCTTTTGCCTTCTCTTCTCGCTCTCTTTTGCGAATAGGTTAGCCACCATACATGCTAGTCTCTTGTTGCAGCTCCACATCATACCTTGTCTTACCTATAAGCTTAAATAGTCTTGATCGCGAGGGTGCGAGATTGCTGAGTCCCCGTGACTCACAGATTACTTCCAAACCAGATGCAGGGACTGATGATACCTCTCTAGACGATGTGCTTGAGCTCAAGTGGGAGTTCGACGAAGACTCTCGCCGTTACTATGCGTGTTTTCCCAGATGATCAATAGTGATGCCCAGTTGGGGCGATCGGGGACCGTGTCGCATGTGGGGGTTGATCTTTATTTTGGTACCGTAGTCGGACCATGAGTGTATTGGATGATTGTGATGTTATTCATGTATTTGTGTGATGTGGCGGGTGTAAGCCAACTATGTATCCTTTTCCCCTTTTTTTGTTTACATGGGTTGTTGTGAAGATTACCTTACTTGCGACATTGCTTTCAATGCGGTTATGCCTCTAAGTCGTGCTTCGACACGTAGGAGATATAGCCGCATCGAGGGCGTTACGTTCTCCATGCACGAAAAGCATGTAAGGAATCCAACAACTTGATCCAGATTGGGGCCGATAAATTTTAGTGTTGAGATCTTCACTGTGCGCATGGACTGGGTCAAGCTTGTGGGAATCATTTTCTGGAAGACGGTCGTAAATACATCAAGAAGAAATTTAAAAATGTGAATTTCAAGAAGATGGAGAAGAAGATGAGTACTGTACCTGAATGATTACGGATCCAATAAAGAGTTCGGAGAATTTGGCAGACGAGTACACCAATGTTGTCAATTTCATCGCGTCAATGACCCTGATTTTTGTTGGACCTTCTAGATCCGATACAAGTAATCTCTCAAGGAAAGGCGCATTCTCAGTGACCATAACGTGGAACAGCTGGAGTAATCTCTTCCCAATTGATGTCTTGTTGCGGGGCCAGCAAGACACATAAATCCATCAGAGATTCGTCGAGGCGATGTGGAGGCTAATGAACCCGTGGATCTTCTCAAGACGAAGGTACTCGAGCACAGTACAGCTGCGGAGCAGGTGCTCCATAGCCTTCTTCGAGATGACAACGTCGAAGAGGTCGAGCTGCTTGAGTTGAGGGAGAAGAAGGGCGGGTGCGACATTAATCTGGGGAAGATAGCAGGAGCTGAAGCTGGCACGGTGCAGCGTTGGTGTGAGGCGGAGCGCAGACGGCGGCACAGAGCGACATCGTCCAGCTTCAAAGCTGAGCTCCTCGAGCTGATCTAGGGTGGGGGATAAGAACCACTCGTCGAACTTGGGTTGGACCTTGCAGTTGGTACTGAACATGCGGATGTCAAGGCGTCTGGCTGGCCCAGGGTGCGATGAAAGGATCTTGGAGACTGTGGCCATGCATTTGCAATCCCCGTCGCAGAGGCAGCTGTCGATGGTGAGGTTGAGGGGGATGCAGCACCAGAGGAGGCGCCACCGCCGGGAGAGCAGGGCGGTCCGCACGGCAGATTTGGTGGGGAGGAGGCCGATGATGACGAGCAGCATGTCATCGGGGAGGCTGCTAATGAACTCCAGGCTCGCTGGATGTGGTTTTGGCTCGAGCCGCCTCCGCTTGTTGGCTGCCTCACGTCCATCTCAACCGGCGGCGATGCCGGTGTACACGTGTGCTGGTGTGTGTTGTGTGCTGGGTGTGCGCGAGTGCGTCCTTCTATGCATGCCGCCGCGCAGTGGTGAATTGTGCGCGAGTGTGTCCTTCACCCGCAAGAAGTTTGTCCTCAATGCACCCTCAATTTACTAGCGTGCGGGGTGCTACCCCGAGTGGTTTCAACTTTGTTTACTCACCGCGTGTCAGATGGGCCTCTAGTTTACTTATTTTCACCCACTGCCACATGGGCCAGCACACGAAGATACAGACAATGAGCTGACAAGGCAGCATGTGGATTGGTTGACTAGTCAACTAAACAATATATGGAGCTATACGCTGACACAGTGAGCGTATAATCTGTCGGTATAGAGAATTCGAGTGAGAGGGGAGGCCCGTGAGAGATAGCAGAGAGAGAGAGAAAGAGCTACTCCCTCTATTCGATAATGTAGTTCCAACATTTTTTTAAGTCAAACTTTTGAAACTTTGACCAAGTTTATAAAGAAATTACTTATATCTACAATACCAAAGATAAATGATAGTATGAAGTAACTACATGTTGTGATGAATCTAATGATTGTTCCAGATGTAAATGTTTTTCTCCACATATACCTGGTCAAACTTTTCTAAGGTTTGACTTTTCAAAACATCCATATGCTTATGGACGTGACAGAGTCCCTAACTAGAGAGAGAGTGTGAAAAAAGTGTAAGTGCGTATGTGAAAGAGACATGGACAACACACGATAAAAGTAGAGAAAAAGCGTGCGTGTCTTATGCAAACATATCACACATGCATCTTTGACAACGGAGGCAAGGTGAGGAGATAGTGTGTGGTTGTTTGGAACCGAGAGAGAAAGACCCCTAGCACGTGGCCAAGAGGGGTCTGACAAACGAGGGAGAGAGGTCGAGAGAGACGTACGGAGAAAATGCAGACATGGGGAGGAGAGAGTGTATGTTTGTCATAGAGAGATCCCCTGGAGATCGTGATGGGACTACATGGGTGGGAGATCGAGTGTCAAGGTGTGTGCGCGATAAAGATGCCCCAAGAGATATCGAGATAGACGTATGGATGGAAGGAGACAATACGTGTGTTCTTGATGGCTAGTAAGAGATAATCATACTTAGGAGGGGGGGAGTGCTTGCGCGTATGATGGAGTGAGGGATTATGGTACTTAGGGGTGTGCGTGTCACATGGAGAGAGAACAAGGGCGGAGAGTGTTGGATGGGTCTATATGTGTAGCGCGAGCAAGACATGTGTATGTGTGAACCAAGGAGATATAAGGCCAGTTTGGCTTGCGTCGTGAGCATCTTTTGCCTGGCCTGGGGTTGTGGTTGGATTTCATGCATGCTTGTTTGGTTGCTACCCTATGAAAAAGAAAGCCCGCCTAGCCTGGGTTCCCTTGCACTTTAATTAGCCTGGCCGAACTCCAAACACTGCAAGTAGCCTGGCCCAGGCGACCGATTTTGAATGCCTGGCCGTGCCTAGTCGTGTGGCCACGAGGCTAACAGCAACATGGATGGATATTAGCATTAAATAATTGATTCATGGATTGATTGATGGGACGTTAATGCTTTGCCTGCCCCAGGCATGAACCAAACGCTTCGGCACCACACAAGCCTGGCCAGGCAAAAATATTTTACATCTCACGTCCACACCAGGCAGTACCGGCCATCAATGCATGAGGGTCAGGTCACGAACCAAACTGACCAGTAAAGTTTGAGAGAGATTGAGGAGCCCCGATAAGGCTGAGTGGTGCGTCAGATAGCTGAGAGGGGGAAAGAGATATTCCATCCGCTCGATAATGTAGTGCATGTAAATTGTTTAGAAGTCAAACTTTGGAAACTTTGATCAGGTTTATGCAAATGTTATTTATATCTACAATACCAAAGATACATCATACGAAATTACATCTCATGGTGAATCTAATGGTATATGTTTGCCGTACTAGATGTAATTCTTTTTCTCCACGTACATGGTCAAACTTTGTGATGTTTGACTTTTCAATAAATCTATATGCTATGGACCGAGGAGAGTGCCTCAGTCGAGACAGATCAAGTGCGTGTGAAGGAGAATGAGTAAGTGTGCAAAAAGAGTATGTGTGTGAAAGAGAAAGTGACAACAAACGATAAATTAGAGAGAGAGTGTGTGTTTTTCATTTCTTATGCGAACATATCACGCATGCATCTCCGAGATGGAAAAGCAAGGCGAGGAGATACACGAAGATAGCTAGTGTGTGATTGTTTGCAACGGAGAGAGACACCCCTGTAGCACATGTCCAATAAAGGTATGGCCAACAAGGAAGAAAGGTCGAGAGGGACACATGGATGGCATGGACGCGTCGGGAGGGAGAGAGGGTGTGTTTGTGATAGAGAGATCCCGTCGAGATCGTGAGGGGACTATATGGGTGGGAGATCGAGGGAGTGTGTGCCCGATAGAAAGATGCCTTGAGAGAAATCGAGATAGACCATGCACATGTTTGTGATGGAGACTAAGATTAGCTAGTCATATACATATAGGGGGTACTGCGTGTGCCTACAATTGAATGAGAGACCATCATACTTGGCTAGCTGGGCATGAGATTGTGTGTGTGCGTGTGTGAGATGGAGAGAGAACAAGGGGGAGAGATAGAGTTTTAGATGGGCCTATCGAGTGCGAGTGAGATATGCATGTGTATGTGTGACCCAGGTGGATGGAGAGTTTGAGAGAGGGGGGAAGAGCTCCGAGACAACATAGTGGTGCGTGAGAGAGTTACAGGCAAAGAGCCAAGGAATTTGTGTGCGTACGATGAGTGCACCCAAGATATCTAGCTTGGACTAGCTAGAGTGCCATACATATTGTGCGAGAGAGACCTATAGATGGTGTATATATGCATGCGAACTAGAAAGACCCCCCCCCACACACACACACAAAGAGAGAGAGAGAGATGGAGAGAAAGGGAGAGGGGCCAACAAGGTTTTTGTGTCAGATGCATGCGACAGAATTGAAGATTGTCGGTGAGAGAGAGAGAGAGAGAGAACAGGAGTCCGGGAGAGGGGGAGGTCGCGTTTTATGCATCAAAGACTGATATAAACCATGTTTCGATATAAACTTGCATTCAAATATTAAAATTGGAGAACATGTTGTCTGCAATCCACACATGAATGGATATATGTGTATTGTCGGGACCCCGATTCTAAGTCACACCGATCTAGCATGTAACACCTCATATCACTTTGTGGCCTCACGCACGGTATTCCCACGGGTGTCGCCTTACCATGGCCCGGGACCATTTGCGCCTTTTGGCTCATGTATATGATAGTATCCCTAGCATCCATATGACAGAGAACCCGGGCCGACATGACTAGTCATGAACCCAAAATGGCACTAACTTACAGGGGCAGGCATACATGAATCAACATCGAGCATGTCGGTCAACAGCGTGCGAATCCGGGCTGTAGTACTGGGCTAACAGGACTCCAGTGAACCGGGCTGTAGCAGGCTAGGCAGGACTCCGGATGTCACCGCGTGACATTTCCCCAAAGGGACAGACACAGGAATGAAGTGAATCACATGCTGGCCAGTCTAAGTGTTCCGGAGCAGTAGTGCTAGGCTAGTAGGACTCCGGGTAAACCGGGCTGTAGCGGACTACCATGGATAAGTGGAAGCACTAGACTACATTTCCCCATAAGAGAGGCTACCAAGGATAAACAACTAGGTTGTCGGATCCCACACATAGCAATACACGTCACACGTACGCATAACATGCAAGTATGTGTTGTACAACATGGCATCACAACATAACTCAAAACACATATAGATAAAGGCCCAGAAGAGCCACATAGCATTAATACAAACAGAGGTCTCATGACCCATCATTCAGAGCATACAAGCAACGGAAGCATTACATGTCTGAGTACAGACAACTACTAAAGAAAAAGGCTGAGAAGCCTGACTATCTACAAGTCCCTCCCAAGGGTACAAGATCGTAGCTCAGGTAACAAGCTACTCATCGTAGTCCAAGTGGTACTACTAGTGAGACAGATGTCTCACCTGCAAAACATAAATAAGGCAAACGTGAGTACAAAGGTACTCAGCAAGACTTACATCAGATCCTATCATACATCCATTTGTATCAAGAAGGTAATGTGGGGTTTAGTTGCAGCAAGCCAGCTTTGACTCAGTGGTTATCCGGTTCTACGACTATAAGAAAGTTCTTTGAGGTGAGGCATCGCATACGAGTCCACTAATCACCACACCAATACACTACTATGGATTCATCCCCATCTCTCTACGAGAAGGCCATCCATAGCACTCACACTTGTCTTGAGCATTTTAGGGTATCCACTTTAAGTTGTCTATGTACCACGTAAGCATCCAAGAAGTCCATAACCGAGGACACGGCTATTCGAATAGATCATGGTAACCCTGCAGGGGAGTACTTCTTCACACACACTCTCACCACTTATCACCATGTACACATCATGTATCTCGGCAACCTTCAAGAGGAAGCCTGGCGAGGGTGTCGGCCACGACCTGACTAACCACACAAGACTCTAGTCCAGGTTTATCGCCTATTCAGGTTCCATCCGCAAGGAGATCCGGCCGGGGTTTCGCTCAAGGCCCCAAACGATGTGTATAGGGTTCCCAAGCCCACCATCCGGGTGCCACTCGGTACACCTGGCCATGGTGCCTAGTCTATCCCAAGACCACCCTGCCGGGTGCCACTTGGTAGAAGAATAACACTGCCTACAAACACCAGAAACTAGTTGCGACTCCTGGACAGAGACCAAGTCGGTTAATAAGTTGAGAGGGGTCGAGTTACTGGAACCCAATGTGTGGTAGTATCTAGTCATTGGACAACATACATAGAACTCAGTTCTTAGGGATGGTTCCAGTGAGACAACCCACCATGTACTCCTTCATGGCCTCTCACCGCTACCTTTACCAAATCGTGTTCACACACTTAACTCTCAACATCAGAACATAGCAATGTACTCCAATTCATTCCCAATGAATCATACCTGACAAACTCTAAGAATAGCAGGCAATGCATGGTAGGAACACAACATGGCTCAATCAACTCCAACACATGCTAGTGGGTTTTAACTATTTACTGTGGCAATGACAGGTCATGCAGAGGAATGGGTTCAACTACCGCAGCATAAAGTAGCAGTTGAATCGTTGTTGTCCTAATGCAACAAATGAGAGTAGGAGCGATAGAGTATGATTGTATCGGAATGAACAAGGGGGTTTGCTTGCCTGGTAGATCAATAAGGGGGCACTGCTCCTCTGACAGGTACTCTGGATCGGTCCGGAGCAGGACCTATCGAGAAGGAACGTTGTCGGCAATCAATACACAATCATATGCAACAATAGGATGCATGAACATGGCATGAGTATGTGATGTTGTTTGAGTTAATGCAACTAGCATTCTATTTGGAAGAGGTCCATTTGAACCAAAGGTTCAAATGCAACTCTAAAATAAGTCCCTTAAAATGCCATAAGTGTGTTTTCTCATATGCAGCATGTATAAGTTGGTTTGTCATGCATGAAACTGGTATAGATGGATAGATTGCATTTTTCTGATAATTTTTCATATATAAATTATTTCAATCTGAGCTACGGTTGAATTTCTATGAATTTTTGAAGTATAGCTAATTTTCTGGAATTTCCTGATTTAATTTAAAACCAGAAAAGAATTAATTGCGTCAGCATGACGTCTGAGTGACATCAGCAGGTCAACGGGTCGGTCCAGGTCAAACCTGACCAATGGGACCCATATGTCAGTATCAGCAGGCTAATTAGGTTTAATTAACACTTAACTAAAATTAGCAGGGGCCTGGGCCCACTTGTCAGCGATCCAGGGGAGGTCAAACCCCTGGTAAGAGGGGTCAAACCCGCCGACGACTCGACGCCAGTGAGGCCAGGCGCGGCGGAGGGCCTCGGATTTGGTCCTCAAGTGACCAAATGGGCCGCGAAGACCATCTCCAAGGAGCTGGTGCTCGCGCGCATCTAGGGGAGCAGGCGGGAGGCTGCGGGGGCGGCGGAGCTCGCCGGAGCGAAGCTCGCGGCGGCAGCCGGATCTCGGCTCGAGCGGGCATAGCGCCACGGTGCACGGGGAGGCAGGGGAGAAGGGGGAACCGATGAGAGGCTCACAGTGGACCGGAAGAGCAGCTCAGCGGGCTCGGGGACGCGCTGACGGCGGCAAGCGGCGACGGAGATCCATGGCGGCCGGAGGTGAAGAAGGCGACAGCGACGGCTCCACGGGGCGTTCGACGATGCATGGCTTGGCGGAGAGGTGGCGGACGAGGTGGCGGAGCTTCTGGGCATGACGGAGGGGCGAGGGGACGGCGGGGAGCATGGGGGCAGCGAACGGCAACGACTGGCTCGTTCGGTCCAGCGAGAGAGAGAGCGGAGGAGGCAGGGAAGGGGGGGATGAGAGTGAGAGGGGTTCCGGGGCAGCTCGCGTGGCGCGCGGAGCGCGCGCCGAGCACGCGCCTCGCCTACTGTCGCGAGGTGGGGGACGGTGCGGTGGCCAGTTGGGCTGGACCAGAGCGGCAGCAAGCCAGGTAAATCGGCCCAGGTAAAGTCCAGGTAGGTTTTTCCCATTTTGTTTCTTTTCTATTTGTGTACTTTGTTTTCCTGATTTAGTAAAACACTAAATCAATTTATTTTTCTTATGAAATTTAGTGTAGGAGCTAGTTGAAATATTCCAGAGCCCCTCACATAAAAATCAGAATTATTGGACATATATAAATAAATATAGCATATATATATATATATCCAATGCAAATAATTATTGCATTAATTCCAAATGGCGAAAATAAATACTTATGAGCTCTTAAAAATATTGGTTTGATTTTTATCTCTGTCCAATATTTTCAGAGAGCAACATGAGCATTTTGTTGGACCATTTTGGAGCAATTTTTTTATTTGGGTCATTTCCAGAAATGATTCTGAGGGTTTCACAAATCCTCATTTCAAATTTAAATGGAATTTAAACATGATGCACAAATGACTAGCTAGTCTAGGTCATACTAGAACTAGGGATGTGACAACTCGCCCCCACTCGAAAGAATCTCGTCCTGAGATTCAGGAGTCGGCGGAAAGAAAGCGGGGTACTCAAGTCGAAGACGATCTTCTCGCTCCCAGGTAGCTTCTCTCTCAGAATGATGAGACCACTGAACCTTGAGAAACTTGATGTTATTACGTCGAGTGACACGCTCTGCTTGATCAAGGATGCAAACAGGGTACTCTCGATATGTGAGGTTATCTTGGAGATCAAGCGTTTCGTGGTCCACTCTGCAGATGGGATCCGAGAAGCAACGCCTGAGTTGAGAGACGTGGAAGACATCATGAACGCGAGAAAGATGTGGGGGTAGTTCCAACTGGTAGGCAACCTCTCCTCGTTTAGCGAGAATGCAAAAAGGACCAATGTAATGAGGAGCCAACTTGCCCTTGATACCGAAACGATGGGTACCCTTCAAAGGAGTAACCCGAAGGTAAGCCTTGTCACCAACTTCATAAGCCACTTCCTTATGACAGCGGTCATACTGGCTCTTTTGACGAGATTGGGTTGTTTTCAAATTCTCACAACTGACGCGAACTTGTTGTTCTGCCTCCTGGATCATATCCGGTCCAAAGAATTGTCTTTCACCGGTTTCTGACCAGTTCAAAGGTGTTCGACATCTTCGTCCATACAGAACCTCAAAAGGAGCTTTCTTGAGGCTGGATTGGTAGCTATTGTTATAAGCAAACTCGGCGAAGGAAAGACACTTCTCCCAATCCATACCGAATGAGATAACACAAGCTCTATGCATGTCTTCGAGAATTTGGTTGACCCTTTCCACCTGACCACTTGATTGAGGGTGGAAAGCGGTACTAAAGGAGAGATGGGTGCCCATGGCAGTTTGGAAACTCTCCCAGAAATGAGAAGTGAAAAGACTACCACGGTCTGAATTGATCTCTAGTGGAACACCATGAAGTGACACTATTCGAGAAATATATAAGTCAGCGAGCTGACTAGCAGTGATACTCTCTCGAACAGGTAGGAAGTGATCCACTTTGGAAAGACGATCAATGAATACGAAGATAGCATTATTCCCTCTCTTGGTCCTGGGAAAGCCAGTGATGAAATCCATACCAACTTTATCCCATTTCCACTCAGGAATAGCTAAAGGCTGAAGGGTGCCAGTAGGTCTTTGATGTTCTGCCTTAACGCGACGACAAACGTCACAGTTAGCAATGAACTCAGTGATTTCTCTCTTCATCCTAGTCCACCAGAACCTCTGCCGTAGGTCCTGATACATCTTAGTACTATCGGGATGAATCGCGAGAGGAGATTCATGGGCCTCCTTAAGGATTAGTTGCCGAAGATGCTGCTTCTTGGGGACCACCAGGCGATTCCCGAAGAAAACAACACATCGATCATTTATAGAGAAACTACCAGCAACGCCCTTGGCAATGTTTCTCTTGATCCGAGTAATCCCCGTATCATGCTTCTGGGCTTCTACGATATGATCCACAAGAGTAGGTTTCGCCACAAAGGTAGAAAGGAATCCATGAGGAGCAATGTGAAGGTTAAGCTTACAGAATTCCTCATGGAGAAATGGTTGGCCCTCTTACAACATGAGATTGTTGCAATAGAACTTATGACTTAGTGCATCAGCCATGACATTGCCCTTGCCTGGGGTGTAGGTAATCCCTAAGTCGTAATCTGAGATAAACTCCAACCAACGACTTTGCCTAAGGTTCAAATCTGGTTGGGTGAAGATATACTTGAGACTCTGGTGGTCGCTGTAAATCTCGCAACATTTACCAAGAAGGTAATGTCACCAGGTCTTAAGTGCATAGACTACGGCTGCAAGCTCTAGATCATGTGTAGGATAATTCTCCTCAGGTGGATGCAACTGTCGAGATGCATAGGCAATCACATGAGGATCCTGCATAAGAATGCAACCTGGTCCCTGTCGTGAGGCGTCGCAGTAGATAACAAAGTCTTTAGTGAAATCTGGTGGCACAAGTATGGGAGCGGAAGTCAGGCGTCTTTTCAGTTCCTGAAAACTATGCTCACACTGTGGGGACTACTCAAACTTTTTATCTTTCTTGAAAAGTTCCGTGAGAGGTTTGGCCACTTTGGAGAAGTTTTCAACAAAGCGTCGACAGTAACTGGCTAGGCCAAGGAAACTCCTAACTTGCTTAACCATTTCAGGCGGAGTCCAATCAAGAACGGCCAGAACTCTCTCGGGATTGATGGCAATGCCCTTGCTAGAGATCACGTGGCCGAGATAGGTCACTTCTGGCAACCAAAATTCGCACTTGGAGAACTTGGCATAAAGGCGGTGCACTCTGAGTTTTTCTAACACAAGTCTAAGATGTTCGGCATTCTCTTCCTCGTTCTTCGAGTAAATAAGGATATCATCGAGGTAAACCACGACGAACTTATCTAAGTACTCCATGAAGATCAAGTTCATCAAGCGGGAGAAAGTAGCTGGAGCATTGGTTAGACCAAAGGACATGACGGTGTACTCGTACTGGCCATAACGAGTGAAAAAAGCCGTCTTAGGAATGTCCCCATTTCTGATCTTGATTTGGTGGTAGCCTAACCTCAAATCCATCTTTGAAAAGACCGAGGATCCAGCGAGCTGATCATACAGATCATTGATCCTGGGGAGCGGATACTTGTTCTTTATCATGACCAAATTAATGGGACGATAATCTACAACCATCTGGTCCGTACCATCCTTCTTCTTGATGAAGAGGATGGGGCAAGCCCAGGGAGAAGAACTAGGACGGATGAAACCCTTTTGCAAGGATTCATCGAGTTGTTTCTTAAGCTTAGTTAGTTCTAAGGGTGCCATCTTGTAAGGTCTCCTAGAGATTGGGGCGGTTCCTGGGATAAGATTTATGACAAACTCTACATCTCCGTCAGGTGGAATACCTGGCAGTTCCTCAGGAAAGACATCCGGAAAATCATGGACTACCGGGATATCTTCAAGGTCAGGAAGAGGGTTGGCATTAAGAGAATAGAGTTGGCGCTTTGCGACTCTAGTGGAGACAGTGACTATCTTGCCAGATGAGTGTGTAAGCTGAACAGACCTAGTGAAACAATCAATCTTGGCATGATGAGCTATCATCCAGTCCATACCCAAGATAATGTTAATATCTGAAGACTTGAGGGCTACAAGTGATGCAAGGAATACAAGTCTGTCAACAAGGATTTCATTACCATGGCTTATTCTGGTAGTTTGCTCTAGACCCTGGAGTTTGGATTTCAAGTGGAGTTGGCATATCACAAAATGAAATGTCGTGCAAACGAGCATAGCTTTCAGAGATGAAGGAGTGAGATGCTCCGGTATCAAATAGAACCGAAGCTAGATGACAGTTGACAAGGAGTGTACCAAGAATGACATCCGGATCATCATGAGCGTCTTTAGCTGAGACGTGATGCACACATCCACATTTAGTGGGAGCTGACTTGACACTAATCATCTTGCATGGTGGCTTACCACAGCCAACAGACTTCTCAGGCAGGGGTGGAGCATAGTTGGTTTGAGAGCAGTCACGTGCATAGTGTCCTGGCTCTCCGCATGTGAAACAAGTCCCTGAAGTAAGACGTGGACCCACATTGACAAGCAGTCTACCAATAGGCCTGGGTGGAGCATGTAACTGAACTAGGTGAGGTGCCGCACAAGAAGGCCTCGGTGTATAACCGGGTGGAAGAGCGGAGTTCGGAACCCAAATCCGATGCTTCTGCGAACTAGAACCGGAGGAAGAACCCAAATCACGGGTGTGCTTACAAGACTCCTCGTAAGTGAGTTCAGTTGTCTCTGCATTAATGGCCTTGTACACAAGAGCCTGGAATGTATTGCAATGATGCAAGTGAAGATCACGACGCAACTTGGGATTGAGACCCTTCCGAAACATAGCCTACTTCTTGCCGTTTGTGGACACCTCCTCTGTAGCATAGCAGGCAAGGTTCTCAAACTCTCTACTATAAGCATCAACAACCATCTTATCCTGGGACTACAAAACTCTTCTCTCTTGCGGTCAATGAGAGCCTGAGGAATGTGATGCTCGCGAAAAGCCTCAGTGAAATCTCTCTAGGTGGGTATCTGGCCAGCCGGAAGCATAGCCTCATAGTTCTGCCACCAAAGACTAGCAGGACCTTCCAAGTGATATGCAGCATAGGTGACCTTGTCACCTTCAGCTACGCTCGCGAAACGCAGCTTGTGTGTGATACTACGGAGCCAGTCATCATCATCAATTGGCTCAATGGAATGATGGAAGGTAGGTGGTTTCAGGCCAATGAAGTCATAGATGGTCGCTGACTCTTTGCACTGGGGTGCGGTGTTCTTCTCGATACGTGCTAACAAGCGGTTAGACTCACGCTTGTTCCTCTCCATCTCTAACATGAACTCTGTCAACGAAGGCTGGTCGGGAGGATCCTCATCCCTACCATCTCCGTGGTTCCGGCTACAAGCAACAGAACTTCGGTTAACTGACAACATCCTGAAGAACCAACCAAGGAAACAAGGATTGATTCAGCATCGTCATAAGGATGTAGAATATAGTACAACGAAAATACTATCTCTTGAACTCCTCGGACAATTCTGGCAGCATAACGGCAGTAAAATGCTCAAAATGAGACATTCTGCAAAAGACGGGGTAGCACCATACTCAACATCATCAGTCAAGGTTCTGAGATATTACTAAACAGGCTACACCGGAGGTACTCGAACTGGGATATGACTCTGATCACCCAATCCTAAGATACTACAGAGTAGTAAGACGTGATCCTGATAGACAGAAGAGGAAGCCTAGTTCCTTAACCCCGTAGGAAAGATAGGATGACTCAGATCAGAAGGCATGAGGTATAAGGAGTAAAAAGAGCCTTACGTTCCCTTCCACAATCAATTCCCTTATGTAACTAAAGTGTTTCTAAACTCAACTTCGACCAGGTTGGCTTGGTAATCCTATAGGCAGTCAGGCTCTGATACCAAAGCTGTCGGGACCCCGATTCTAAGTCACATCGATCTAGCATATCACACCTCATATCACTTTGCGGCCTCACGCATGGTATTCCCACGGGTGTTGCCTTACCATGGCCCAGGACCGTTTGCGCCTTTTGGCTCACGTATATGATAGTATCGCTAGCATCCATATGACAGAGAATCCAGGCCAACATGACTAGTTGTGAACCCAAAGTGGCACTAACTTACAGGGACATGCATACATGAATCAACATCGAGCATGTTGGTTAGCAGCATGCGAATCTGGGTTGTAGCACTGGGCTAACAGGACTCCGGTGAACTGGGCTATAGCAGGCTAGGGAGGACTCCGGATGTCACCGCATGACATTTCCCCGAAGGGATAGACACATGAACAAAGTGAATCACATGCCGGCCAGTCTAAGTGTTCCGGAGCAGTAGTGCTGGGCTAGCAGGACTCCGAGTATCTAGGCTGTACCAGACAAACCATGGCTCAGTGGAAGCACTAGACTACATTTCCCCATAAGAGAGGCTACCAAGGATAAACAACTAGGCTGTCGGATCCCACACATAGCAATACACGTCACACGTACGCATAACATGCAAGTATGTGTTGTACAACATGGCATCACAACATAACTCAAACACATATTGATAAAGGCCCAGAAGAGCCACATAGCATTAATACAAACAGAGGTATCATGACCCATCATCCAGAGCATACAAGCAACGGAAGCATTACATGTCTGAGTACAGACAACTACAAAAGAAAAAGGCTGAGAAGCCTGACTATCTACAAGTCCCTCCAAAGGGTACAAGATCGTAGCTGAGGTAACAAGCTACTCGTCGAAGTCCAAGTGGTACTACTAGTGAGACAGATGTCTCACCTGCAAAACATAAATAAGGCAAACATGAGTACAAAGGTACTCAGCAAGACTTACATCAGATCCTATCATACATGCATTTGTATCAAGAAGGTAATGTGGGGTTCAGTTGCAGCAAGCCAGCTTTGACTCAGTGGTTATCCTGTTCTACGACTACGAGAAACTTCTTTGAGGTGAGGCATCACACACGAGTCCACTAATCACCACATCAATACACTACTATGGATTCATCCCCGTCTCTCTACGAGAAGGCCATCCATAGCACTCACACTTGTCTTGAGCATTTTAGGGTATCCACTTTCAGTTGTCTATGTACCACATAAGCATCCAAGAAGTCCATAACCGAGGACACGGCTATTCGAATAGATCATGGTAACCCTACAGGGGAGTACTTCTACACACACACTCTCACCACTTATCATGATGTACACGTCATGTATCTCGGCAACCTTCAAGCGGAAGCCTGGCGAGGGTGTCGGCCACGACCTGACTAGCCACACAAGACTCTAGTCCAGGTTTATCACCTATTCGGGTTCCATCCGCAAGGAGATCCGGCCGGGGATTCGCTCATGGCCCCAAACGATGTGTACAGGGTTCCCGAGCCCACCATATGGGTGCCACTCGGTACACCGGGCCACGGTGCCTAGTCTGTCCCAAGCCCATCCTGCCGGGTGCCACTTGGTAGAAGAATAACACTGCCTACAAACACCAGAAACTAGTTGCGACTCCTGGACAGAGACCAAGTTGGTTAATAAGTTGAGAGGGGTCGAGTTACTGGAACCCAATGTGTGGTAGTATATAGTCATTGGACAACATACATAGAACTCAGTTCTTAGGGACGGTTCCAGTGAGACAACCCACCATGTACTCCTTCATGGCCTCTCACCGCTACCTTTTACCAAATCGTGTTCACACACTTAACTCTCAACATCAGAACATAGTTATGTACTCCAATTCATTCCCAATGAATCATACCTGACATACTCTAAGCAATAGCAGGCAATGCATGGTAGGAACACAACATGGCTCAATCAACTCCAACACATGCTAGTGGGTTTTAACTATTTACTGTGGCAATGACAGGTCATGCAGAGGAATGGGTTCAACTACCGCAGCATAAAGTAGCAGTTGAATCGTTGTTGTCCTAATGCAACAAATGAGAGCAGGAGCGAGAGATTATGATTGTATCGGAATGAACAAGGGGGTTTGCTTGCCTGGTAGATCAATAGGGGGGCACTGCTCCTCTGACAGGTACTCTGGATCGGTCCGGAGCAGGACCTATCGAGAAGGAACGGTGTCGGCAATCAATACACAATCATAGGCAACAATAGGATGCATGAACATGGCATGAGTATGTGATGTTGTTTGAGTTAATGCAACTAGCATTCTATTTGGAAGAGGTCCATTTGAACCAAAGGTTCAAATGCAACTCTAAAATAAGTCCCTTAAAATGCCATAAGTGTGTTTTCTCATATACAGCATGTATAAGTTGGTTTGTCATGCATGAAAATGGTACAGATGGATAGATTGCATTTTTTGATAATTTTTCATATATAAATTATTTCAATCTGAGGTACGGTTGAATTTCTATGAATTTTTGAAGTATAGCTAATTTTCTGGAATTTCCTGATTTAATTTAAAACCAGAAAAGAATTAATTGCATCAGCATGACGTCTGAGTGACATCAGCAGGTCAACGGGTCGGTCCAGGTCAAACCTGACCAGTGGGACCCATATGTCAGTATCAGCAGGCTAATTAGGTTTAATTAACACATAACTAAAATTAGCAGGGGCCCAGGCCCACTTGTCAGCGATCTAGGGGAGGTCAAACCCCTGGTCAGCGGGGTCAAACCCGCCGGCGACTTGACGCCGGCGAGGCCAGACGCAGCGGAGGGCCTCGGATTTGGTCCTCCGGTGACCAAATGGGCCGCGGAGACCATCTCCGAGGAGCTGGAGCTCGCACGCATCTAGGGGAGCAGACGGGAGGCTGCGGGGGCGGCGAAGCTCGCCGGAGCGAAGCTCGCGGCGGCAGCCGGAGCTCAGCTCGAGCGGGGGCAGCGCTGCGGTTCACGGGAAGGCAGGGGAGAAGGGGGAACTGACGTGAGGCTCATAGTGGACCGGAAGAGCAGCTCAGCGGGCTCGGGGACGCGCTGACAGCGGCAAGCGGCGACGGAGATCCACGGCGGCCGGAGGTGAAGAAGGCGACAGCGACGGCTCCACGGGGCGTCCGGCGATCCACGGCTTGGCGGAGAGGTAGCAGACAAGGTGGCGGAGCTTTTGGGCACGACGGAGGGGCGAGGAGACGGCGGGAGCGCGGGGGCAGCGAACGGCGGCGACCGGCTCGTTCGGTCCAGCGAGAGAGACAGAGCAGAGGAGGCAGGGAAAGGAGGAGATGAGAGTGAGAGGGGTTCTGGGGCGGCGCATGGCGTCGCACGGAACATCCAGGCGGTGAGGGGGAGCCAGGCAGGCAGGCAGCTCACATGGCGCGTGGAGCACGCGCGCGCGCGCCGGGCACGCGCCTCGCCTACTGGCGTGAGGTGGGGGACGGTGCGGTGGCCAGTTGGGCTGGGCCAGAGCGGTAGCAAGCCATGTAAATTGGCCCAGGTAAAGTCCAGGTAGGTTTTTCCCATTTTGTTTCTTTTATATTTGTGTAATTTGTTTTCCTGATTTAGTAAAACACTAAATCAATTTATTTTTCTTATGAAATTTAGTGTAGGAGCTAGTTGAAATATTCCAGAGCCCCTCACATAAAAATCAGAATTATTGGACATATATAAATAAATATAGCACATATATATTCAATGCAAATAATTATTGCATTAATTCCAAATGGCCAAAATAAATACTTATGAGCTCTTAAAAATATTGGTTTGATTTTTATCTTTGTCCGATATTTTCGGAGAGCAGCATGACATTTTCTTGGACCTTTTTGGAGCAATTTTTTTTATTTGGGTCATTTCCATAAATGATTCTGAGGGTTTCACAAATCCTCATTTCAAATTTAAATGGAATTTAAACATGATGCACAAATGACTAGCTAGTCTAGGTCATACCAGAACTAGGGATGTGACACGTATATCAAACAAGTTCATTAATTTGACTTTCAACATGTTCATGGGGTACTATAATATTGTACAACATGCTACTCGATTGAGGTGTTCAATTTTGGATTTAGTTCACTATTTTGACCTACTAAACGAGCTATTTCATTGAATCGAGATATTTCATTTTGGGTTTGATTCGCGTTTTTGAGTGGGTCAACTATTTGTCATATAGTAAATCGCTAGCAACGAGCATGTAAAAACACATTACTCCCGAGCATCATCTCTCAATCTAAAAAAAAGTGGCAAGCTAATATTTCAAAATTTGATCCGAATCAACTTGGTAAGTAGACGTGGATGCTCGTTCTCCCAAAGTTTAAATGAACCATTAAACATCCTCTCTGCTCGGTGGAATTCACCCGAGCAAATAAATGGGAGACGCGAAATTACCATCCTATCTGGGACACGCATCAATTGGCCCGTTGTACATCGAGGGTAGGTTCGTAACTTCATCCAAGCGCACCTTCTCCTCGGCCGAAATGACATGTGCCGAATAATTCATAATCCATGGTCGGCAAAACACGCTCTCCTCGCCCGAAACCGCTTGCGCCCACTATAGTTCAAAACACGCCCTCCTCGCCTGAAATCGCTCCCGCCCACTATTTGGGGAGAAGCAAAGTTACTCTACTATCCCCAACCCTCAGTACACAGACCCAAGCCGAGAAGCCTATAGGCAAGGGTAGAACTGTAACCCCCCTCACATTTCAGACAA